>NC_089597.1:23027488-23147488 GCF_019320115.1 Miscanthus floridulus
AATGTTGCATTTCCATCTACTACACTTACACTCTAACTTTATTCAAGTGCTACATACAAATTATATTTATTTTTTGTTTAAAAAAATTGCTTTGGTGCCAATGTTTAGAACTACTTATTCTACTCTTCGCGTTAGGATTTTTCATTAACACATATAGGCATTTAAGTAACTAATTCACTCTCAGGCCATGGTCTCAGTGCTTATCAAGCTCGTAACACAAGAGGTGTTACACTTTGTCTCTGCTGAACTATCAACGAACTTCATCTCGATACACTCGGTAAAAGAAAGAAGGACGATTAAGATTTAGCCATTTAGGACCCGAAACTGCATTTCACCCCTGCTTTATTTTCGAGGCCATGGGCGTTATTGGCCGGCTGGACGATTATGGCCATGTTTGCTTTAATTATTTCAGCAGTACTTTTCAACAAACAAATAATGTTTTTCTCTCACGATAAATCAGCATAAGCCAAATTTCAGCGCACAGTCATGCTCACCGTGCAATACGGAGCACGATATGAGCTGGTGCCTCACCTACCAGATACAGGAGCAGACGCTTTGATCAGGCTAGCTTTCCCCTCCGGGCTCCGGCAACCGCCGAGAGCGACTGGCCAAACTCCCAAACCAACCAACAACAAGACGATCCCGGCAGCAAAGCAACAAACCTCGCCGTCTTCAGCGCGAGCACAGGACGCTTATCCGACGACAGGACACTCATACATTCCATTCTTTTCCCGTTGAGGAGCAGTTGATGCTGCTGCTCCAGAACTGACAGAATATGCATGCGTTGGCAGTGGCCTACTGGCATGACTACAGCAGCTGCAGAGTGATTGGGACGCGGTAGCTTTGGTGTAGTAGTTCATCTCTGACTAAAGTAGTGGCTACTAGCACATAGCAAGGCGCCAAGGCACACAACAAAAAATTGTAGTAGGATAACGGCCAAGGACAAAGGTAAAAGTGATTGACATTTGCTGGGCGTTTTGTTGACGTGGGGGATGCAATGCAGGTGGCATCTGGTTGGCGTGGTTGCTACTCAATGCTTGCTGATGATGCCTTTGGAGCCCTGGACGGCTGGACCTTGTGAAGTTGTCATGAGTACTCGGCCAGGCAGAAAAGGGTGCTCATACAGCCATGATGCTCCCGAGACCAAGAACAACAGATCGCTCACAGTCACATAGGTTAGCACGCGCCACAGCTAGCGAAGCGCGTGTTATCTGGAGAGCCAGAAGCCCAGCACTTCCTGTTCTGGCAAACCAGTGAAAAGGCAAGGATGACTGAAGTGTAAAATAGAACAGTGCAGTTACAAGGGTATGGTTGTAGGATCTGAAAGGAAGGGGATTAGATGTTGTCATGAAGTTTACACAAGTTAACAGCACTTCTATGGTTAATTTTCAAAACAAGTGCTTATATTATATAAGAATTTCAATTACATGGATGAATAGGTACAGAGCACTCCTGCACTAGCATCGCAAATCGAAAACTAGGTACACATTGTAAAACTAGAATTGAAAGTTGAACTAGATATACTGACACAATGTAATAAGACAAGGCTATGACCGAGCAGGACCACTCGACTTTGGCTTCAGCCTACCATGACGACCTGCTAGGTGCATTCAGTTAGAGAAAATGTGCAGCATAACTACCAGCAGTACGAGGCAGAGAATGATCGATAATTGTTCAGCTGCTGTAAACCATCTACAGTGTCTCTCATGATTTTGCTAGCGAAAAAGGAGTTCTTCCACTTCAGGCACACCAGGCCCAGTGAGTTGAGTTACGCCAAAAGATCTTTTGCCAGGAACAAATGGACATACACATCAGTCTTCAGCGAGCGAAAAATGGAGGTTTTCGTTACTTTCATTGTGGCATGAGTTCTTCAAGCCGGCTCGTAAAGGCCTAGCATGTGCCCATCGATGCATCGCAATGCTGCAACCTGCATTGGGAGAAATAGAAAACCCAAAGAAACATACCATCATATAAATGATTCTGAGATCCTGAAATACAATCATAAATGGAAACTATGGGAATATAGAGACAATACTTTTCCATGGATCTCATATTTGATAGGCCCATCCAACTCAGCTCCCAATGCCATTAATTTCGATACAGTACTGCTTATGTCTGGTACAGTGAAGGACAGCATTGAAGAATAAACTCTCTGCGATGCAAGATTACTGCAAGTATGTTCAGACATAAGATAACAGTTACGATTTCATGCGCTGGACAATTGCAAAAAAAAAATGCTATAATGTCTCAAGAACATTCATTTTGCAATTAGAAATTTCACTTTATTAACATGCAAGTATCTCCATTGTCCATATGAGGTTTCTCTAGCTTATATTTATATGATGATGAAACTTGAAGTCATCGCAAAAAACTGAGAAAAGCTCCAAGGAGGACAATTCATTTTAACCCGTAATCATTTGTTTTCATGCACTACTTTGACCTAGCAAGATTGAAATGTATTGAAGACTAAAAGTATCATTTTAGTTCAATGTTTGGATTGTAGGGTATCACTCAGCTAGGTCAATGTTTTCTCAAGAATTGGCAACCTCACAGATCCAACACTTCAGAGCTGTTTTGTTTATGGGGTCGCAAAGTTTGTCCAGTATGTCTTGGACTTCCATACATAACGTAATGCCTATGGTAAGTCTAACCTAGCTGATCACAAAAAGAACCTTTTACTCAAAAGGAGGAGCTTGCTCGAAGCCCAGTAGTAACCTGTAAAGTGCACATCATTGGCCAGAAATTTAGGATCCATTGACATTCGGCCTGCACTCCTGCACACTAAAACGAAACCAAAACCAACCTGCTGCTTTTCAAGGTGTTTGTGTGTGTGTGTGTGTGGGGGGGGGGGGGGGGGGGGGGGGGGGTTGATTTTTCAAGCGTTAGAACAATCACTTAGTCCTCACTCCATCTAACCTGTCCAACAACTTTTCCATGGATCTCATATTTTCATGCAATATATGGAATGTAGGGTCATCACTCAGCTCGGTCATTATTTTCTCAAGAATTGGCAATCTCGCAGATCCAACACTCCTTCCATACACTTCAGAATTATTTTGTTTATGGGGTCATTAAGTTTGCGCGGTATGTTGGACTTGGACACATGGGTACATAGCCTATGGTAAGTCTGACCAAGCTGATCAACAAAAAAGAACATTTTACTAAAAAAGGCTGAACTTGCCCAAAGCCCAATGTAACCTGTAAAGTGCAAATCATGCCCAGAAATGAAGGATTCAATTTGCCATTTGGTGTGCACTCCTATACACTAAAACGGGACCAATTTACCGTTTTTCAAGGGGAGGTGGGGCTAGCATGCAGTAAAGCAAATAAGCAATCGCTTAGTCCTCACTCCATCTAACCTGCCAAACTACTCATCTATGCTGCTAGATGCCAGTGGAAAATAAAGAAATTAAAAAAGAGCAAATTTTGAACTGCCAGATCATATCCACAGGAGAAGAATTCCAGTACAAGGTACTTTTCGGAGCCAAAATTGACACAGCTATCATATGAAAATTGAATTGATTTCTTCACTAACGTCGCAATGCCATCTAAAACCAAGTGTTCCACACACACATTTCATCGAACACATGAGCATCGCAGCGCGTAACACCAGTACACCACAGGGGTGGTTAGAAAACCGCCATATTAACCCCCACCTCATTCCCTCGAACAACTCCAAATTTGCATCCATCTGAAAGTCGAAGTAATACGAACTGGGTAATACTAGGAGGAGAGCGCGGTGGCAAACAGCAGTAGCCGCACCTGTCGTTGGTGTGCATGAGCGCGAGCTTGAGCGGCCCTGACTGCAGCTCGGCCCAGCGGAGCGTGCAGACGTTCACACTGAAGTCGAGACCCTCCGCGTAGAACCGCGCCGCTCGCGGCACGTCCCGGTGCAGCTGCAGCACCCACCGGAGCGTCGCGGTCGCCGCCGCCATTCCCCACCACCTCCCTCCCTCCCTCCGGATCAGGACGAGGACGACGACGAACGAACACAGCACTCCCACATGGTCACATCCAACGGCCCAGAGGACGAGCAACACAGCTCGTCGCACTCAACGGATCAAACTCAACTTCTTGGGCCGAGCAGGGGAATTAAAAAGGCCCATTTCATAAACCAGAGCGAGCCCACCAAGCAGCCGCCTTCTCCCTTGCGGAGGCGAAAAGAAACCCTTTCTCTTCCGCCGACCTCTCGAGACCCATCAGACGCAGGCGCCGCCGCCGTCTCCTGCCGCCTGCCGCGGAGAGCGCGAGGTAGCTGCGGGTGCTAGGGTTTGGCTCGAGATGGGGAAGGCAAAGGGCAAGGGCCCTAAATTCGCTGCAGTGAAGAAGATTATCACTAAGAAAACCATCAACAAGTAAGGCAACCATCTCCAACTGCCTATGGTTAGGTTCATGCTACCGGGAATTCTAATTTTTGTCTATGATAGGTACAAGGAGGATGTGCTGAACCACAAGAAGAAGGACGCGGATAAGGAGAAGCTCGGCCGGAATGTGTGAGTGCTTGTTTGCGCTCGGATTTTGGGGGCTCGGTTGGGTTTCATGTGCTTGTTTGGATTTCTGATGCCGTTTTGTTTCTGTGATTTGCAGACCGCAGGTTTCGTCGGCGTTGTTCTTCAGCTACAACACGGCGCTGGGGCCGCCGTACCGGGTGATTGTGGATACCAACTTCATCAACTTCTCCATACAGAATAAGGTTAGTCGTTGAATTATCTGCTGCTCTGCGATTCCACTGATTAATTCCGTGAGACCAAGGTTAATTCCGATTGCACAATAAATTAGTTATTATGCACCAGAGGGTGTGTACTTGCATGTCCACTGCCTCACTCCCTCAGTTAAGAATTGAAGATACTGAGTTAATGCAGTGGATTTAATTGATTGTTGACACATATAGCTTATCTGTATGCTGTATCGTCACAAGAAAGGTCGTGCACAATTCACTTTGTTATTGCTGGAGCTACCAATTCTTACAAGATACTAAAACCTTATGGAAATTGAAAACAAATGGTTAAGCAAATTAGGATATAGAGCATGGTGACCCATTTTACTGTTTTAGCAAATAGCAAAACAAACAGCAACCAACAAGTCTGAGACTGGGAATCATGTTATAGCAATCTCGACTTGCCATCCGATATGGATGCTGTGCTAAGAATGTTCCTTTCAAGTCAGGATTTGATTCATTAACTGCAGTTAATTTTGAATTCTGTATTCTACAGAACACTTAATGGGGCTAACTTCCATATCCTAAACACTCATCTTTGTGACTAAATCCTCCTTTTCCCCCATGCAGCTGGATTTGGAGAAGGGAATGATGGATTGCCTTTATGCAAAATGTAAGCATTTAACTCTGTTATCTTCCATTCCCATTTTCTTTCTAGTGACCTGAGCTACGCTTTTAATATATTTTCAATTCTGATGCCTTGTTATGAAGGTACCCCGTGTATCACTGACTGCGTTATGGCTGAGCTTGAAAAGCTGGGACAGAAGTATCGTGTGGCCTTGAGGTGCGCTCCTATCTGATTCTGTTGCCATACTGTGTTTTAATGTCTTCTTTTGTCTTATCTGCTTCATTGTCTTCAAATAGAGGTTTAATTAGGTTTTTATCTATGGCTCTTGTTGTCATCTTCCACCTATACAAATGTTGATTGCACGTACTTGCTGTTATATTCGATTCTTCAGTATAACTTTCATCTGTCTGTATAACCTAATTTGCCTCCCTCACAGAATCGCCAAGGACCCTAGGTTCCAAAGATTGGCATGCACACACAAGGGAACTTATGCTGATGACTGCATTGTGGAGAGGGTCACTCAGGTAAAAGCTCTGCCTTCTTCAACGCTCTTTGTTTGTTTGGAGCATGAGTACTGGGAGTATTCTGTTAAGTGCCAACTAGGAGGATAGCTCCTGCTAGAGAACTTGTGACTTACAATTATCGCTAGTTAACAGGGACATTGGGTACAGAAGTTTTAGTAATTTGTATATAACGTCTATTCCTAGTTCCTTCTCAAATGTTAATTTAGAGATATGTGCAAGTTCTTGAAACATTGGCTGTTCAAATTTCAAACCTCGTGCTGAAACTGTTTACTCAATATTTGAGATATGTGGCTGATTCCTTTAGAATTTACTTTTTCCCAATATTTGAGAAATGTGGCTGAATGCTATGTTCTTCCGAGATTCGAGATTCTACTGTATCTGTTCCCAAGGTGAACAAAAAAATTGCACTTGTGTTTTCTCCCCTGTAATCCTTTTTGCATACTTGTCTAAAGTATTGTGTCTATATGTAGTATCCAATTTTGTTCCAAGTTAAACAATTGGAACTTGCATGTGAGTGGTATCCTGTTTATACCTATAGATGTTGTGTCCTCTAACTACTCTTATAATCTTAATATACAGATCTACGGGTTAGGCTTTTGCTTTGATTAATGTGCATGTGGGCACTGAGCTTAGTTCATGGTAACATGCATGTTGGAATGCAGTGATCTCTTTGTTATAGCTAGTGCATTTAGTTGCGTTAGATTGTATTGTTCACCTTCACAATACCTAGTCGATGATTATTTTGGTTTATTTACCTTGTATGTTAGGCAATTTGTTTTATTTGTTCTAAACCATATATTTTATCATGACAGCACAAATGCTACATAGTTGCTACTTGTGATAGAGATTTGAAAAGGAGGATAAGAAAGGTGTGTTTGGTGTTCACTGCTCACAGCTCAGGACATGCTTGTTTTAGTATCGAAGAAGCTTTTCTTGCATGCTTATATCATGGGCATTTTCTCAATTTCGCAGGTTCCTGGTGTTCCAATCATGTACATCACAAGACACAGGTATTCGATAGAACGGCTCCCTGAGGCCACAATTGGTGGAGGTACGTGATATTTTCATCTGATAATCTCAGTTGATCTGTGTGTTCTTTTCTTTGTCCCCAGCTTATCCTATAATCACACTAGCTTGCAGTACTGATGCTTGTATTGGCACTCATGCAGCACCAAGAATCTGATCAGTGCAGACGTGAGATGTTCTGGAATGTTTCACTGTGGCAGCACTTTGTCCATGTGACCAAATCACTGTTTCACGTCTGAAGCCACTGCGTGGACTGAGGAAGGATAAGAATGCTGCTGTCTAGGTTGAGCTCACTGTAACTACTAAGAAATCTTGTACCAGCCTCACCATTTTACTGTTATCATCCAGATGTAATAGCTTCCGTTTACAATGTTGCTGGATGTCTAAAGTAATTCGTCGTTAGAAGATCAGGCATCCTCTTCCCTTTCAATTGTACGGCAGACCATTTCAAAAAAAAGTACTGCAGCTTGCTTCTCAATCTTGTGCTCTTGATGCTGATTTCAACACTTTTAAATTGCGATGACATTATTCTGAACATGGTACGGGCTCCTTGCATGATCTGATTGTTAAGTAGTAGTAAGCTGTTCAGGGAAATACGAAGATATAGTAGTTACGTTGAGTTATTTAGGCTTGTTTCAGTGTTTGGTTTGAGAGACTGAGTGGTCCATCATATTCTTGCTCCACACTTTTTTGTTTTATAAGTTTGTAAATGAAATGAGTTTTTGGTTTCAATCACCTCATACCTCAGAAGCTAATATGAAATTTTTATTGAAAAAAATAGTTACTCCATTTCAAATTACAAGACATTTTGTTTTTTTAGATTTATAGCTAATGTATCTTAGAAAAGCTAAAAGGGCAAAACATATTATAATTTGGAACGGAGTGAGTATAAGGGACGGTGAAGTGTGGAGCTAGCTGGTATGGCGGTATCTTTTGCTTCAGCTAAACAAGGCGTCAGGAAGCTGCGGTCTGCACGGGCTGTCTTGCCTACCGAAACTCGGAGACCGTCTCCGAGGAACGAAAGGACTCCGGTTTCCGGGACCGTGTCCCGTCTCCTCATCACGCAGGCGCCGATGGCACCATAAAATCTCAGATCGAGTAGGCGCCGATTGGCACCATAAAATCTCAGATCGAGGTCCCTAGTATCCGATCCACACGACTGCATCCAGCGCCGTCGTTACGGTACTTCCTCGCGCTGCTATTAGCAGCTAGCATCCCAGATGAGCATGAGGCCAAGAACAAGGACGGCGTCGACGAGCACGGTAGAGACCGCGCGGGGCACGCACGCGTTCTAGGTGGACAGGTACAGCCTGCACAGGGGCCTCGGCATCGGCAGCTTCTCGTCGACTCGTCAGGTCCGCCACCTTCGGCGTCGGCGGCTACGACTGGTCCATCCGGCCGCTTCTATCCCGACGGGTTGCAATCGTCGGCGGACTACGCGGCGGCCTTCCTCGAGCTCATGAGCACCGACGTCGCCGAGGTGATGGCAAGCTTCGACTTGAGGTTGGTCGACCAGGCCACCGGACAGTCCACGGTTTTGCTCCACCAGGGTCCCAAGGCTTTCACCTCCGACGTCACCAAGAACCCGTCTGCGGTTTCTGCATGGGGCTTGCCCAAGCTCAAGAAGAGGAGCGAGCTGGAAGCGTCGTCGTCGACGTTCCTGCGCGATGATTGCCTGGTGATAGAGTGCGACGTCACTGTTCCAATGGGCAAACCATGAGTGAAGAAGACCGCCGCCGCCATTAGCCTCGGCTTCGAGGTCGTCGTTCGAGTGCCGCCCTCGGACCTGTCGGACAACCTACGGAGGCTGCTGCAGGAGAAACAAGGCGCCGATGTGACCTTCAAGGTCCGAGACGAGGTCTTCCCTGCCCCTGCCCACAAGATCATACTCGCGATGCGGTCGCCGGTGTTCAGCGCCGAGTTCTTTGGGCCGGTGGCTGTGGCGGCTGAGAGCACAAGTCAGTGTGTGACCATCGAGGACATGCACCCGGACGTCTTTGGAGCGTTCCTTCACTTCGTCTACACGGACACGATGCCCGCAATGGACGAGCTCGACGCCGGTGAGAGGAAGGAGATGCTCAGGCACCTGCTTGTCGCTGCGGATAGGTACGCCATGGAGAGGCTGAAGCTGATGTGCGAGGCCAGTCTCTGCGAGAGCATTGGCGTCGAGGATGTGGCTGACATGGCAGCTTTAGCCGATCGGCATCGCGGCGAGGCTCTCGGCCATGCCTGCGCTGAGTTTATCGCCTCGTCGAACGAGAACGACATAGGTGACGTGGTGGCAAGTCAAGGGTACGTGCACCTCAAAAAAAAAAAAACATGCCCTGCTGTGCTGGTAGACATGTTCGAGAAAGTTACTTTGTGGTTTTGTGCGTAATGCAGAGGTGTACAAGGTAGTAGATGAGCGTGAGCATCGTCGTCTCTGCTTGTCTTCTTTATTTAGTTCCTGGAGACCCACCATTTTAAAGGAGATGAGGCCGATTTTTTAAATCCCTGTTTATGCATTTATCTTACGTATCCGAAACTGTGCGCGATAGAGAAGACATTTTGTGATTAAAATATCTGGGGATGAAGGAATGGGTCCATGTTGATTGCTTAATTTGAGGTTAGTTTGGTGATCGCGTGTTGACAGATTGGCATCGGCTCCCTTCGTCTAAAAATAATAGCACATCTTGCTGGCTGAAGAATCAAATTTGTTCAAATTTGATTAGATATATAGAAAATAATATCTTTTTTTTAGATAAATTTATTAGCCAACAGAAGCTAGACCGGTTGGTTCGGCACCCCTGAGGTCATGAGTTCGATCCCCCTCGGGGGCGATTTTCAGGCCTCAAGGTAAAAAAAATATCCTCGTCTGTTCCACGCCAAAGTACATGTCTGTGGCCGTCCCGTCTCACGGGGATGCGGTGCCGCTGTATATGGGTGGGGCCGGGGTTCGGGGGGTGTGGTGCCGCTGTATATGGATGGGGCCGGAGTTCGGGGATTTTCTCGATCTGCGTGAAAAGATCTTCTTCTTAATGAAAAACCGGTGGGGACGTCATTCCCCCGCGGATCGAGTTTTTTTATAAGTTTATTATAGAAGTATTGTCGGGTTCATAAACCCGGGGTCCCTCGGGGACCGGCTTCCACGCCAAGGCTTGGCCCAAGCCGACAGCACGTGACTCATGGGCCGGCCCAAGAGTCTAAAACGACAGACCGGAAGGGCGGCCATGTCACCGACCGGAAGGTCTGGCCGAAGAGGAACAACGCCTGCTCGTCGGCTGCTTCGGCCCACCTCTCCGACCGGAGCGTTCGCTTCGACTCCAGCCGCCACCGGACGGCCTCTCCAATCGGAAGGCCTGGCCCAAAACACTACTTCTGACTTCGACCCCACGTCTCCGACCGGGGATCACAGGAACCCTGCTCACCGCTCTTCTCCGACCGGCGCACTCAGAGCCGACTGGAGCCATCCGACCGGGGACGCCCGCTCGGTAGGAACCAGAAGACGTGCGGAGAAAAGCAAGGCAAGGCTCACAAGTCAAAACCACTGTACCAGGGACCATACCCTGCACGGAATAGTACTCTGCAGCCACCATGACACAAACAGTATTGTAGGCACCGACATCTCCCATTCTTATATAGCAGCTGAGGGTATTACAATCAAACAGTCGTGTTTCAACATTTTTTTTTTATTTGTGTGAAAGGAAGCTCCTCAATGATTTTGTGGTGAACTGTGAAGCACATGGAAACTTCTTCAAGTTGCTTGGTTGCTTAAAATTTTGCCATGTGTTCGCTACTTACCTTCTTCTTCGCTTTTCATATTCAACCTGTGGTCCCAATTCAGGTTTTATACTACATCATATGATTCGTGGTTCGATACTGTTTGCCCTCCCTCTAATTAATAAAACTTACATGTTAGGTAACAACAGAGGTTCTTTGTCTTCTCCATGTATGATATGAGGTCAGCCTTCTTAACTAGTGGATTTTTTTTAATAATACTTATCTATATCTACTATGTTGTGTAGTTGCTTGGTTTTTCTCCTGGTATGTTACTAATATTGATACCTGACATTACCGAGAAGCATAACTAATCTGATTGGGACAGATATACCAGTGTGGACTGTGGAGAACAATTGACCGAGGCAGTTGTCCTAATTGTCTGGAGCTTGAACTTTTTTTTACTAACCTTAAAGTGTCATGTTAGTCATCATCAACCTATGCTTTACCTTATTACAATGGACTGAACACAGTATTGCCAATTCTTCAGCAGTTTTTCAGCCCTGTTTTCTTGGTCTTGATTACACGGAGATCGATCGCCTCTCGGTGATGCAGGCGAGCATTACCGCTGCGGCGTTGCAGGCCAGCGGTGACAGCAGCATGCTGTTCAGCGACAGTCTCCTCTTCTTCTCTCCATCCTTGCGTTCCGGCTCTCCGGCGCCGCTCCTTTTCTTTTCGCCGCCGTCGTCGTGCACCGACAACAATGTCGCCGACGCGGGGATGCACCTGAAAGTCGTCGGTTGGCATGCAAAATCTGTCAATGATCGAACAATATGCTGTCGCGTATGCTTCAATTTCGCGCGGAGGAGCATGACTGACATCATGGCGAGGAACAGCACCAGCACCGCCGGCGCGACCGCGACGAGGGAGCAGTCGACGGAGTTCTCCCCGGCCTGCCGCACGTTCACGGCCATGAACACCGCGTTGGTGACCTTCTCGCCGGCGGTGAGCCCCACGAACACCGCGGAGTTCCAGTTCAGGCAGCAGAGGAGCGCCGCGGCGGCGGCCGCGACGGCGACCACCGTGGCGGCGAGGGACGCCGCCCGCGTGTCGCTCGGCAGCAGGTGGCCGAAGCCCGCCGCCGCGGCGCTGTTCTCCATGTCCATGGGTACGAGCTCCTCGACGGGTCCTCCTCGCCCGGTGAACAAGAACAACACCCTCGCTAGCCCTCTCGTGGCGCTGACCGCCAGCCTGAGGAACACCGGGAGCAGCGTGCTGCCGGCGAGGATCTGTGCCGCCAGCAGCAGGAGCAGGCCACGGTTCGCGGCGAACACCGCCATGCTCTCGTTCGTCGGGAGCAGGCCGCCGTTGGTGAAGGACGAGTCACGAGACGGTGGTGGACACCGAGAAGAGCGCGGCGCTGATTCCCTTCCTCGCCAGCTACAGTAAAGCACTAAACCCGGCCATGCATGCACTGCATGCGCGTGGGAAGGGGTTTTCTACAAATGTGCTTTGAATTTAAGGTTAAATAAATATATATGGACTGCAGTGAACCATTTTAAAAGTTTATGGATCTAAAAGACCACTTTGGAAGTTGATGGACTCAACTGAAATTTTCTCACAAGTTAATGGATCTCTGGTGCATTTAACTCATAAATAATTTCAAGGTTGTTGAGTATCTCTAGATTGGCAAGTTCCCTTAACCTTCTATTCTTATCTTATAGGTACATTATAATCCTGGATGACATATGGACCATATCAGCATGGGAGAGCATCAAATGTGCTCTACCTTACAATAATATGGGTAGCAGGGTGATAATAACAAGGAATGAAGATGTAGCCAAAATATGTTGTTCTCGTCCGCAAGATTGGATTTACAAAATCCAACGATTATCAGATGCTACATCACGGGAATTATTCTTCAAGAGGATCTTTGGCTCAGCAGATAAATTACCAAATGATGAGCTTGAGGAAGTATCAAACTGCATTTTGAAGAAATGTTGAGGCCTGCCTTTAGCAATAATGAGCATTGGCAGCCTTCTTGCAAGCAAGACAAATACAACCAAGCAGGAGTGGCAGAAGGTGTGTGACAACTTAGGCTCCGAACTTGCAACCAATCCCACTCTAGAAGCTGCAAAGCAAGTCTTGACCCTTAGCTACGATGATCTGCCCTACCATTTGAAGGCATGCTTCTTGTATCTAAGTATTTTCCCCGAAAATTATGTGATAAAGAGGGGACCTCTGGTGAGAAGGTGGATAGCTGAAGGTTTTGTTAGCAAAAGGCATGGTTTAAGCCTGGAGCAGATTGCAGAAGGTTACTTTGAAGAGTTTGTGGCCAGAAGCATTGTGCTGCCCGTGAAAATTGATTGGAATGAGAAGGTGAGGAGCTGCAGAGTTCATGATACATCGTCTCTAAGGCAATTGAGGAGAACTTTGCATCTTTCTTATGTGAGGGAAGCACGTTGGCTTCCCATGACAAAATTCGCCTTCTCTCTATCCACAGTAGTCACAAATTGATGGAAAAACAAATGCCAGTGTATCGCATGTTCGTTCCTTCACAATGTCAGCTTCTGTCGAGGAAGTCCCATGCTTCTTCCCACAGCTACGGCTACTAAGGGTACTTGACATGCAAGGTTGCAGTTGCTTGAGCATGAGCACTCTGGAGTGTATCTGCAATTTTTTTCAGCTGAAGTACATAAGCTTCAGGAAGACCAATGTCTGGAAGTTGCCGCGGCGACTAGGAAACCTGAAACATCTGGAGACACTGGACATTAGAGCAACACTTGTCAAGAAACTGCCAGCCAGTGCAAACAACCTCAGTTGTGTAAAGCATCTGTTAGTTGGGCACAAGATGCACCTTACAAGGACAGCCAGCGTGAAGTACTTGAAACCTTGCTCTGGTTTAGAGGTTGTTCCCGGGGTGATCAAGAACATGGCAGGATTGCAATCGCTTTCCCATGTAGTGGTCAAGGAGCAGTATTTTCTAGCGGCAAGAGGCCCATGCCATTCTCTTGTTTTCCTCAGAGTACTTGGTGGGCCGCTGTTTTTCCTTCTATGGCCTCCAAATCTGACAGCTATTCAGCACGAGCAGCCTCCTTCTCGGCGCGCCACGCCCTAACCGCTCAAGTCCTGGTCGTACGAAGCAGACGGAGAAGCGTAAGTTTCGAACGGTTGGCGAGCTCCTCGCTGGGCTCCAGCCCGGTGCGAGCAGCGGCGCCTGCGACCGCCTGCCTCCCGAGCGCCACACCCTTGCCGATCGACTCCCAGTGGTACGCGGCAGCCGCAAGGGCTAAACATTTGCTGGGCAAATGTACCTAGGGAGCCATGCTCCAGGTGTTCGACGAAATGCCTCATGAAGAGCTTGCCGTGGATGCAGACTGCTCTCGAGGGACTGTCCATTGACAGGCACCAGCAGCAAGTGGCCTGATGGTGAGCAGCTGGACGTGGATGGCCTAGATGTGTATAGGTGATGAGCATAGGCCGTAGTGCCATCAGCTTGGCTTTCCATCCAATGAACCGACCCGCGACCCTCCCAAGTCGCGATTGAGTAGCCTGATGGCATGCCTCGCGGGCCAGGTACTTATCTTCTTGCGTGTCACTTACCTTAAACTTCTCCTTAAATTTCCTAAATGGAATGATGTCAGCTTCACAAATAATTCAAGTGTCACTGAGTGAGTTTGTTCTGTTCAAAGTTCAACACAAGAATGGACCTCTCTGGTCTCCAGAATAATATACTAAATAATGGACTGTTTCTAAAGTTTTAAGTAAGAAAATGACCAGTTATATACCAGGATCCTTTTTTATTACATTATATGCGTTTCTGTTGGCAGACAAATTTCTTGTAAGGCATGGCAACTAGGTATGAGTCGAACAACCATGCTTCAACAAATCTTTTATCGTTTGCAGCTATGCCCACTGCTTGTTAGGTTATGATTTGTGAAGCACATCATATGGTTATTAGGTCAATAGTGTGTCTTATTAACTAAGATAATCTCATGTAACAACACTACAGCAATGTCCTCTTGTTTTCATCACGTTCTTATTATATGTGTTGTAACTTCTTATCTGTTTTGTGTGCCTGCATGGTTCTTCTCCTTCGGGCTGGTAATATTAAGATGTAATTAACCGAGTGTCATGACGTTAACATCAGAGGCACTACTAATCTGATTGGGAGCAGGCATACAAGTGTGAAAAGCCTGTGACTCAGATAGTCAGTGTCTGGTGGCTATCCTAGTTCCCAGGATTTTGAATTCTTGACAACCTCAATTACCAAGTAATTCATCATCACTCTATGATTACTTTCCTTCAAAATTAATTAAGTAATGTTGACGTGCAGTATGCCTATTTCCTAACTGGTTCCGCATCTTTACTCTTTCTTTGCTTATTCAGTGATTTTGTTTGTATATGTTTCAATTTGGATGTGTATCTTCTGGGTTAGATCACATCATATGCTTTTTTTAATCTTTTCTTGTTGAATTACAGCATTGCCAATTTCCTAGCTGTTGCAAGTCACTCTATTTCTTGGTCTTGCTTCTTTCGAGATTTTGTTTGTATATGTTTGGTTTGGATATGTATCTTATTTGTCAGGCTTCCATGATCATGCACTTTAATAATGACCTTTCCTTTTCTCCTTTTTCCCACTTTACGAGCTGGTCTTGCTGATCAGGTGATCTTGTATTTATATGTTTGGTTTGGATGTAATATCTTTTGAGTCACTCTTCCGCCACTGCATATATTTAAAAGAGTCATAGTTATCACCTTTTCAGCATTGTTGTTAAGCTCGCCATTGTTGACTCAACAATTTGCCAATCACCTTATATCTAGGGATAGCAACAAGTTGCTCCTGACTTTTTTGAATCAGATCTTTTGAAGAGGGACACTAGAAGAATAATATGTTCTGCTGAGTAGATTGTAAGAAAGTTTTTGGAATTATGCAAGCAAATTGCCCTGACTGGAAGTCTGTGTCATGTCATTGCCCTGTCATCAATTTACACTGCAGTCAGTATTATTTTCCTTTCTTCAATTTACTATTCTGGCTACCAAGAGAAGCCTGTTCAGAATCAGAACTGGAAACTATCAGGAAACTGTGGTCCATAATACTATTCTGCTTCTACTTATTAGAATTTATCTAACTAAATGGCCTATATATGGAGCCTAAGCAATCTGACTCCAACAGAAGAAACATTTTCATTCCCATTCTCCATAGTAAGACATGGAAGCCACTATCTTCAGTTTGACTGAGGGTGCAGTGAGGAGTCTTCTATGCAAGTTTGGCTGCCTTCTCTCCCAGGAAAGGTCGTTGGTACAGGGTGTCCATGGAGACATACAGTTCATCAAAGATGAACTGGAGAGTATGAATGCCTTCCTCCGCACCCTCACCATGTCAGATGGCCATGATGATCAAGTGAGAATCTGGATGAAACAAGTGAGGGAAATTGCCTATGATGCCGAGGACTGCATTGATGAGTTCATCCATCATTCCAGTGACATGTTAGGAGTGGGTTTCCTTCGTTGGGTAATGTGTATTATTGGCACGTTTGGTTGTCACCGTCGCATTGCCATCCAATTGCAGGAACTGAAGGCACGTGCCTGGGATGTTAGTGAGCGGCGCTCATGTTATGGGGTGGTCCTAGCAAATACCCTACTTTCCAGAGCTGCTAGCCCACAGTTCTTGAAGCATGCCTCTCTTCATCTAGATCCACAGTCGCATGCTCTCTTTACAGAAGAAGCTCAGCTTGTTGGCATTGATGAACCAAGGGATGCGCTTGTAAGGTGGCTCATGGAAGATGATCCCCGGCTTCGTGTGCTGTCAATTGTTGGATTTGGTGGCCTAGGCAAGACCACACTGGCACGGATGGTTTGTGAGAGTCCAGTGGTGAAAGGTGCTGATTTCCAGTGTTGTCCGTTGTTCATTGTGTCGCAAACCTTCAATGTCCGGAACCTCTTTCAGCACATGATAAAGGAGTTGATCCAGCGACCTCATGAGGCAATGGCAATAGCGGGTGGCAAATATGACCATTTCACAGAGGAAACCTTGGAGGGAATTGAAAGGTTGGGAATTGCAGTGCTTGCTGAGAAGCTTAGGAGATATTTACAAGACAAAAGGTACTTCAGCAGGCTTGTTATATTTCTACACCATCATGAAGTTATATTTTTTTTTTTGTTCTGGAAAATAATCCATCAACGGAGAGCATCAGATGACATATGAAGGGTAGCACATCTGATGCTCTCCCATGATGATATGGATTCTTTTGAAATTTGAAATATAAATAAACAAAGATATACCACTGCAGGTAACTTCTAATTTTTTTATCTATAAAAAGTTATATTTTCAGCCCAGTTCTCTCAATCCAGTTTAATGCCTGTCTGATAAAAGAGTGATAGAGGCATACTTCCCTGTTTCTGGATTTGATTTGGAAATGCCAACTGCCACCTTGTTCTTTTCTCAAGATAGTATCATTTTTTAGTTGTATACTGGCTGTTACCACGTTCAGGTAGCCGCTCACTTATTAAATTGTCAGGAAATGCAATGTGAAATTTGTATTACCTAGTTTTGGTCAAAAGAAAGTCAATTGTGTGCGCGTGTCATATATGTGCTTCCTCTGAAAATAAAAAAACCAGTATTTTCGAAAGTCAAATTAGTCTTGGTTCTTTGATACATGGCCATGGGTTTAGTTACATGCTCCGCCACTGGGGCTGGAAACATGTGTATGAAAGAGGTTGAATCAAGTCTCTACCATGTTTAGAAAAACAAAAGGCCAACAGACTAGATTTGGACATTGTGATCATGGTTTATGAGGCGTCGCCTAGTCATCGCCTAGGCAACAAGGCGTGGTAGAGGTGCTGGGCGTCGGGGTCGCCACGACCTCCGCAGGTATGGCGTCCGCCTCATAGGATTAGGCGTCGCCTAGGCGCGAATGGCGTCGGGCGGACGCCTAGGCGCGAATGGCGTCGGGTGGGAAATCGAGCACACGTTCGCGCTAGAAGACCCGCGGTGAGCGCATATATGCTCTTGTGCGGGAAATTTCCCGCTCGGTGGCATTTATTGTAGGTGCGGGCAGCTTCACGGGGAGAGAGGGAGAAGAAAAGAGAAGACCGAGGGCGGGAACTCTTGGCGGCGGCGGCGGCCCTGCATCTCCTCTTGTTGCTCATCTGCTTGAGTCCAGCGGCTGCCCGCATCTCCCACGAGGCCGCCCCTGCATCTCCGCCTGGCTGCGCAAGTCCACTAGCGGTCCGCACCTACTCGCCCGTCTCCGTCGACCGGCCGGACCTGCACTCGTCGGCCGTCTGCAGCTGCTCACCCGCCTCCGTCGACCGTCTGCCGTCAGCCTGGGCCTGGACGCTCCCTGCCTCCTCTCTGCTTCGAGTCGCCGTCGCCATCCATAGGTCCATCCGCACCTCACCTGTCCGTCCGCTTCGAGTCGCCATCCGCAGGTCCATCCGCACCGCACTTGTCCGTCTGCCTCGTGTCTGCGCCTCCGCCTGGTATGTCCCCTGCCTCCTCTCTGTCTCTGGTCTCCCAAAGGCCAACTCCCAGGCGTGTACTCTTGTAGTGTTATCTGCTCTTCGTGCTCTGCTTTTGTTCTGAATATAGTATGCCTCGTGCTCTGCTGCTCTGCTTTTGATCTGAATATTGTATGTCTCGTGCTCTGCTATTGATATGAATATTGTATGCTCATGCTGCATGCCTGTCCCTGCCTCCTCCCTTGCTCTGAATATTTATTCTGCACTCTGCTCTGCTTTTGCTCATGGTGTGTGCCTGTATGTACTCTGCTCTGAGCCTCTGAATATTGTAAGATGAACTGCTGATGCCTGCTTTTTATATTATATGGGTTGTCACTCACATATACAAATGGCTGCTTGGGCTTGGGCTGTCACACACCCTGCTACAACACAAAGCACAAGGATCTTTCTTTGATTAGTATAATGTCTTCCTCTGCCATAGTGCCATTCACTTGTGTTCTTTCTTTAGTTTACTGTTGTACAGAACAAAAAACATAAGGCATACAAAGAAAAGGAATACTGCTTCTCATAGTGCCATACTGCTTCCCATCTGATTTTTTGTTTGTAGATGCATACAAAGAAAAGGAATAGGCTGCTGCACAAGAGATTGAATGATATTGTTTTTGTTTCATACAATCGGAAGATGAGAACAAGGGTTCAGCTTATGCGTGAGAAGGCAGGCAAGAAATATGACCCTTTGGTCATTGAGGAGTTTGATTGGGACAATGAATGGGCTGATTCATTGCATGTGCCCATTCCGGGTGCTCGAGGGTCTGATGCTGTCAATGACCTCGTATGGCAGCATGTTGATGAAACCACCGGTGCATCACAAGCGCTGCAGGGTCGTAATCTTCCTAGGAGAGCTACTGCTACTCAACATTATAGTCGTTCAAGAAATGTTCCTGTTCCTGCTACTGAAGATGGAGAAGAGGAAGATGAAGTTGAAGACCCACATGATGATGCGGAAGTGAGCGAGTGTGAAGAAGATGGCAATGTTCCTGCTACTGAAGAAGACAAGGCTGCTTATCCTGATGAGTTTGATGATGGATTTTGAGTGCTGAAACAGAGATTTGCACTCCTGCTGATGGATTCTTTTGTGTCCTGCACCCTTGCTGTACTTTTGTGTTGTCCTGCACTCCTGTTGTATGGCTTTGGTGTAGTTGACTTAATTAGTATGCTTTAGAGTTCAGTACTTCATTCTAAGTTTGTGGACTATTTGAGACAGACTATGATGTCATTTGTCATGCTCATGCATGCACTAATGCTTGCTAATTTATTATCTTGCCTCTTGTGTATTGTTTCCTATTTAATTCTCAGCAACTGATAACCTATTTATTGCTGAATTGTGTAATTGTCATGCAGTTTTCTTCAAGGGGGATGGATGCTACATGGGAGAAGAGCTTTTGGAAAGGAAAGAAAGGAACATGGGCTCAAGAATTGGCAACAAACGAGGTATGTATGTGCTGCACTAGTATATAAAATTCTAGCTTACAACGCCTTACAATGTGTGTATGGCGTCGCCTAGGCATCCGCCACAAATGCCTAGGCGTTGTGAAGGGGGTCAGGCGCGGCGCCTCGCCGCGGTGCCTCAAAAACAATGATTGTGATGTACAAATGATGTCAAGCTCGCGGCGCCTCAAAAACAATGATTGTGATGTACAAATGATGTCAAGCTTAATTATACTACATCTATTCTCTATGAGCGTTCGAAGTTCTACTGTCTGCAAGGTAAAACAAGCCAGATAAGTGACTATGTCCACTTGGAAAGGAAAACCTGCATGCAGAAATTCAAATGGTTGTCAGCCTTTTTATTTCCAGTTCTTCCCCTTTTTTACTCATGAAAAAGGTAATGGAGGGGGTGTCAGCTCTGAGTTAAACCACTTCACTCAACATTAGAGTTTTTAGACTGCCATCATCAACAACTTTTTTTTCTCTCGAAAACGCAGGAGAGCTACGCCTCATTATATTAAGAAGAGAATAAAGGGCAAGAGCCTAAACAACACCACAAACACTACACACACACTCACACCCTTGGAAAGGAAATGTAATTTTTTTTGAAATAAAAGGCAGGAGCTCTGCCACTCAATTAAGACGGGAAAAGAGGTTTACGTACAAATGGCAGTTGAAGTGCCTAAACACCATGGTCTGAAGACCGAAGAGGAGAAAATACGTCTCGCAATATTAGTTTTACCCCTCACCAAAGTTCAGTGCCCTATGCCTTTGCATTATTTCCTCTTTGGTCAAAAATGCCACCTGCTGCACCGTCCTGTGCACATTTTCGAAGATTCTTCTATTCCTCTCCTTCCACAAATTCCACATAATGTATATCACCATGCCATTGAATCGCTTGCGGTCTTGCTTTTGAATCTTGCTTGCCGCCTGCTCCCACCATTCGGCAATTGAGGCAGGGTCCTGTTGTGGCCATTGCACCACAAAGTTTTCCCAAGCTAGCACTAGATCCCATACGGCTTTTGCGAAGGGGCAAAGCAAGGAGAGATGAAGCCCATTTTCCACAGGACCGTTACACAAGGCACAATGTTCTTGGTGTGGCCAACCCCTCTTTTGTAGATTGTCTACCGTTAGGATTTTGTCATGCATGAGGATCCAGGCGTGTATCTTGCACTTATTCTCCGATCGTGCCTTCCAAATGAGCTCATGTTGGAACTTCCGATGTGAGCCTCGAAACTGTATCCTGTATACCAAGCTGGTGGAGTAGGCACCGTCAGCCATCCATTTCCAAATAATTGTGTCTTGCACATCGGGCTGCAGCTTTTTTCATTAGCTTGTTTGTAACCTTATAGTTTCATATTCTTTTCGTGTAGGTATATTATGATCCTTGATGACATATGGACCATATCATCATGGGAGAGCATCAGATGTGCACTGCCTGACAATATGAAGGGTAGCAGGGTAATAATTACCACGAGGAATGAAGATGTGGCCAAAACATGCTGCTCTCATCCCCAAGATTGGATTTACAAAATCCAGCGATTATCAGATGCTACATCAAGAGAATTATTCTTTAAGAGGATCTTTGGCTCTGCAGATAATTTACCACATGATGAGTTGGAGGAAGTATCAAATTCCATTTTGAAGAAATGTGGGGGTTTGCCTTTAGCAATAATGAGCATCGGCAGCCTTCTTGCAAGCAAGACAGACAGAACCAAGCAGGAGTGGAAGAAGGTTTGTGACAACTTAGGCTCTGAACTTGAAAGTAATCCTACTCTGCAAGGTGCAAAGCTAGTCTTGACCTTGAGCTATGATGATTTACCCTACCATCTAAAGGCTTGCGTCTTATATCTAAGTATTTTCCCTGAAAATTATGAGATCAAGAGGGGACCTTTGGTTAGAAGGTGGATAGCAGAAGGTTTTGTAAGTCAAAGGTATGGATTAAGCATGGAGCAGATCGCTGAAAGTTACTTTGATGAGTTTGTTGCTAGAAGCATTGTGCAGCCTGTGAGAATCGACTGGAATGGCAAGGTGAGGAGCTGCAGAGTTCATGATATAATGCTAGAAGTCATAATATCCAAGTCACTAGAGGAGAACTTTGCATCATTCTTACGTGATAATGGAAGTTTATTGGTTTCCCATGACAAAATCCGTCGCTTGTCCATCCACAGTAGTCACAAGTTGATGCAAGAAACAATTCCCAGTGTATCTCATGTTTGTTCCTTCACAATGTCTGCTTCTGTAGAGGACATCCCAGTCTTCTTTCCACAGCTACGCCTGCTAAGAGTACTTGATATAGAAGGCTGCAGGTGCCTAAACAACAGCACTTTGGACTGCATCTGCAGTTTTTTTCCAGCTGAAGTGCTTAAGCCTCAGAAAGACCAACATATGTAAGTTACCACGGCAATTAGGAAACCTGAAGCACTTGGAGACACTTGACATTAGGGCAACACTAATCAAAAGACTACCGGCCAGTGCAAACAACCTCAGTTGTATGAAGCATTTGTTAGCTGGGCACAAGGAACAACTTACAAGGACGAGCAGTGTCAAGTTCTTAAAACATTGCTCAGGTTTGGAGATCTCTCCTGGGGTGGTCAGGAATATGACAGCTCTGCAATCACTTGCTCATATAGTGGTTAAGGACGAGCCGTTGGTTCTACGGGAGATTGGTCTGTTACAAAAGCTAAGGAAGCGTAAAGTCCTCCTTCGAAATGTGAAAGTTAACTGGAAGGCGTTTGTCGGGTCTCTGGGAAAGTTGGCATGCTCTCTTCACTCACTCTCTATTCACATTATAGATGAAAAGGAGCATGACTCATCTCTAGACATTCTGGCTTTTGTGGATTCACGTCCCCTGCTTGTCACTAATTTTAGCTTCGTGGGAAAGTTGGATAGTCTTCCTCCGTGGATCGATAGATCTGAAAGTACTTCTAGGCGTAGATCAGTGGATAATACTTAGCTTAATGGGGTGACTTGTTGATGTACCTTACCAAAAGGCATTCGCGGCGGTGGCGCCGCCAACAAGGTGGCCGCGACGTGTCGGTGATAAGGTCAGCGACGGAGTAGCGCTCCAGTGGTGTCCCGGCGGCGGTGAACGTAGTGGTGCTTCCCGTCGCTGAAAGGTCCTAATATGGCTAAAGGGGTGTGAATAGCCTATTTAAAAATCTACAAATCAACTAGAGCAATTTGATTAGTATGACAAATAGCGAAAAACGAACTTGCTCTAGCTCTACAAGAGTTGCAAGTCACCTATCCAACAATTCTAGTTGCAATGATTCCTGGGCACACAACTTGCAAAGTTACTACTCACTAAGAGCTCTCAATCTTGCTACTCTAAAGAGCTCCACTAGATGAACTTAAAATAACAAAGCAAGCTCTCAATTCTAATTAAACTAAAGAGCTTGCCACAATTAGTTTGCAAGAATATAAATGAGTGAGTAGGGTGATTATACTGCCGTGTAGAGGAGTGAACCAATCACAAGGTGAATATTAAATCAATCACCGGAAGAATACCAAATGGCAAGAGACAACCGATTTTCTCTCGAGGTTCACGTGCTTGCCAACACGCTACGTCCCCGTTGTGTCGACCAACACTTGGTGGTTCGGCGGCTAAGAGGTGTTGCACAAACCTCGTCCACACGATTGGACACCGCAAGAACCTACCCATAAGTGAGGTAACTCAATGACACGAGCAATCCACTAGAGTTACCTTTTGGCGCTCCGCTGGGGAAGATACAAATCCCCTCACAATCACCGGAGATGGCCACGAACAATCATCAACTCGTGTCAATCCTCCACCGCTGCACCAAGCCATCTAGGTGGTGGCAACCACCAAGAGTAACAAGCGAATCCTGCAGCGAAACACGAATACCAAGTGCCTCTAGATGCAATCACTCAAGCAATGCACTTGGATTCTCTCCCAATCTCACAAAGATGATGAATCAATGATGGAGATGAGTGGGAGGACTTTGACTAAGCTCACAAGGTTGCTATGTCAATGCAAATGGCCAAGAGAGTGAGCTTAAACCGGCCATGGGGCTTAAATAGAAGCCCCCACGAAATAGAGCCGTTATACCCCTTCACTGGGCATAACGCGGGCTGACCGGACGCTCTAGTCAGTTGACCGGACGCTGGGGGCTCAGCGTCCGGTCGCTCGTAGTCAGCCACGTGTCCTGACTTCAACGGTCATCAGTCTTGACCTGACACTGCGCCTGAGTTGACCGGATGCTGAACACCTAGCGTCCGGTCGTTTACAGTAAGGTTCCAAAACCGACTTTTGCCGACCGGACACGTCCGGTCATGCTCGACCGGACCCTGCTAGTGTCTGGTCACACTGTGACTTCTTACTGTGTTGACCGACAACACGACCGGACGCAGCCCTTCAGCGTCCGGTCGCTGAGCGACCCAGCGTCCGGTCCTTTGACCGACACCAGCATCTTTGCGACCAACTCCATTTCATCTCAAACTTCTTTACCCTTGCTCAAATGTGCCAATCACCAAGTGTATCACCTTGTGCACATGTGTTAGCATATTTTCATAAACATTTTCAAGGGTGTTAGCACTCCACTAGATCCTAAATGCATATGTAATGAGTTAGAGCATCTAGTGGCACTTTGATAACCGTATTTCAATACGAGTTTCACCCCTCTTAATAGTACGGCTATCTAACCTAAATGTGATCACACTCGCTAAGTGTCTTGATCACCGAAATAAAATAGCTCCTACTATTTATACCTTTGCCTTGAGCCTTTTGTTTTTCTCTTTCTTCTTTTTCAAGTTCAAGCATTTGATCATCACCATGCCATCACCATCGTCATGATCTTCGCCATTTCTTTATCACTTGGAGTAGTGCTACCTATCTCATAATCACTTTGATAAACTAGGTTAGCACTTAGGGTTTCATCAATTAACCAAAACCAAACTAGAGCTTTCAATCTCCCCCTTTTTGGTAATTGATGACAACCATTTCACAAAGATATGAGTTGAAATTTAATTGAATCCATGTTGCTTGCCCAAGCATATTTACCATGTGTAAAGGATATGGACAAGTTTCATGAATCCCAAATGGTAGCAATTGCTCCCCCTATATATGTGCTAAGAGTTTGGATTGTAGCTTGCACATATGCTTAGATAGGAAATATAGGAGATAATGTCTACCAAATGATGCTAAGGTATAAGAGATGGACCTTTGAAGCATGATACCAATCGGAGTGCACCAATATACCATCCTTAGCACCATTAGTAACTAGACATATACAAAAACTAGAATACCCTATGAGATCAATATTACAAGCAAGGGTCTAGTTTCCATAGAATGAACATAGATCTAGTTACTTTAGCCTATGCATGCTAGTTTTTCCTTTCAACATTCAAACCTACAACTAGCATACACCACACAAGCATGGATATTGAAATTGAGAACTTGTACCATGCAAGCAAATATATGAAATGCACATTCAAATGCATTATACAAGTTTATGAGCTTGCTCCCCCTACTTGTGTGTAATTTTGATTGATCCCCTTATAATGTCATTTTATTTGTTTGCTCCCCCTATCTATCTTACTATCTTTCATTTGTTTGCCCCCCCTATCTATCTTACTATCTTTGTGTATTTCTCTCCCCCTTTGTCAACAATTAGCACAAAAAGAGGGCTCAAATTTTAGATAGGCTGGGGTGAAACCATGTGAAGTGAGGATCATTTTCCCAAATTGGTTCAATCTAGATTACTTGCAAAAGTTATTTAACTCGGTTAGATCATTTCAAGCATACAAGCAATAGTTGTACCATACAAGCATCAAATTTATTTGATTTTCATGAATGAGCCTAGGACATAATAGGAATGACTAGATGCACTAAACAAGTCCTTAGCAATGGATGGATGGATGACATGTCAATCAATTTTACCTTGCTTTGCTCGAAGGAGAGACATGTCATATAGTGGGGGTGCATCAACACATATTAGAAAAGTCAAGTATGTTTAATTCATTCCTTAGCTTGCAAAACCTCTTCTCATCAAGTGGCTTGGTGAATATGTCGGCAAGTTGATCTTCAGTGCCCACACTCTCTATGTAAATGTCCCCTTTTTGTTGGTGATCTCTTATGAAGTGATGACGGATATCTATATGCTTTGTTCTTGAGTGTTGAACCGGGTTGTTGGTGAGCTTTACGGCACTTTCATTGTCACATAGCAATGGCACTTGCTTGAACTTGATTCTAAAATCACTCAAAGTGGCCTTCATCCAAAGTAATTGTGCACAACAACTACCGACCAAAATGTACTCTGCTTCGGCGGTTGAAAGTGCTACACTATTTTGCTTCTTTGATGACCAAGACACAAGTGATCTTCCCAATAGTTGACATGTGCCTGATGTGCTCTTTCTCTCAACTTTGCATCCCGCATAATCGGAGTCCGAATATCCAATCAACTCAAATCTTGCTCCTTTGGGATACCATAATCCAACATGTTGTGTATGCTTCAAGTACCTCAATATTCTCTTAGTTGCCTTCAAATGACTCTCTTGGTGAGGCTTGAAATCTAGCACACATGTATACACTAAACATTACATCCGGTCTTGATGTGGTCACATAGAGTAGACTTCCAATCATGGACCGATACATCTTTTGATCCACCATGTTGCCACTAGCATCACTATCTAAGCTTCCACTTGTCCCCCATTGGTGTACTAATAGCTTTAGCATCATCCATTCCAAACTTCTTGAGCATATTCTTGATATACTTGCCTTGACTCATAAATGTGCCATACTTCATTGGCTTGATTTGAAGACCAAGGAAGTAGCTAAGCTCTCCAATTATGGACATTTCAAACTCATTAGCCATCATTTTGCCAAACTTCTCACAAAATTCTTGATTTGTTGACCCAAAAATAATATCATCAACATAGATTTGCATTACAAACAAGTCCTTTTCAAGCTTCTTGGTGAAGAGAGTGGTGTCAACCTTTCCCATCTTGAATCCCTTAGAAAGTAGAAAGTCCATCAATCTCTCATACCATGCTCTAGGTGCTTGCTTCAATCTATACAAAGCCTTTCTCAACTTGTACACATGGTTGGGTTTTTTTTCATCCTCAAAACCAGGTGGTTGCTCAACATACACAAGCTCATTGATGTACCCATTTAGAAATACACTTTTCACATCCATTTGGTACAACTTGATGTTGTGGGCACAAGCATAAGCTAGCAAAATCCTAATTGCTTTCAATCTTGCAACCAGGGCATATGTTTCTCTAAAGTCAAGACATTCAACTTGAGTGTAACCTTGAGCCACTAATCTTGCTTTGTTCCTTATTACTATCCCATCTTGATCTTGCTTGTTCCGAAAGACCCACTTGGTTTCTATCACATTATGATCCTTAGGCCTCTCAACTAAATCTCATACTTAGTTTCTTGTAAAGTTGTTTAGCTCTTCATGCATAACATTGACCCAATCAACATCCCTCAAAGCTTCATCTATCTTCTTAGGTTCAATGGATGACACAAATAAGAAATGCTCACAAAATGAAGCCAATCTTAATTTTGTTTGCACACCTCTTGAAATATCACCAATGATAGTGTCCAATGGATGATCTCTTGCAACATTGGTTGGTTGAAGCACTTGCACTTGATTGCTAGCATTTGATTGATCACTTGGTTGAGATGATGAACTAGCCATTTGTTGATCTTGCACATTGCCATCACTGATGCTTGCTTGGATTTGATCATGAGAACCACTAGCTTGCACATTTGAGTTAGAGAGTATTTGATTCTTGTCATCTTTAACATCAATCACCACTCTAGGTCTTAACTCACCAATGTCCATGTTTCTCATTGCCTTGACCAATTGAGTGCCTTTCACATCATCTAGATTCTCATCTTCATCTTGGGAACCATTTGTTTCATCAAACTCCACATCATGAACCTCTTCAAGAGTATCACTAGCCAAATTTCAAACTCTATAAGCCTTGCTAGTAGTGGAGTAACCAAGCAAGAAACCTTCATCACATTTTTTCAAACTTGCTCAATCTAGTGCATTTCTTTAATATGTAGCATTTACAACCAAAAATCTGAAAGTATGCTATGTTGGGCTTTCTTCCATTCAAAAGCTCATAAGGTGTCTTCTCTATCATGGGGTGACAATAGAGACGGTTGCTATAATAGCAAGCCATGTTGATTGCTTCGGCCCAAAATGAATGACTCACATTGTACTCACTCAATATTGATCTTGCCATGTCAATCAAAGTTCTATTCTTTCTTTCAACTAAGCCATTTGATTGGGGAGTGTACTTGGTCGAGAATTGATGTCTAATTCCAAATTCATCACATAACTCATCAATTCTAGTGTTCTTGAACTCACTTCCATTGTCACTTCTAACTTTCTTGATTGTTGTTTCAAATTCATTATGAATACCCTTGACAAAAGATTTGAATGTTGCAAACACATCACTCTTGTCACCAAGAAAGAAGACCCATGTATATCTAGTGAAATCATCTACAATCATAAATCCATATTTGTTTCCTTCAATGCTAGTGTATGTGGTTGGTCCAAACAAGTCCATATGCATTAGCTCAAATGCCTTAGATGTGCTCATCATACTCTTCTTAGGATGTGTGTTACCAACTTGCTTTCTGGCTTGACATGCACTACATAGCTTATCTTTCTCAAAAGTGACATCTTTCAAGCCTCTAACTAAGTCATGCTTGATTAACTTGTTTAATTGTTTCATTTCAACATGACCAAGCCTTCTATGCCATAACCAACCCATGCTAGACTTAGTGATCAAACATGTTGGCAATTGAGCTTCTCTAGCATTGAAATCAACCAAGTATAGATTCTCATATCTAAATCCTTTGAATATGAAGTTAGAGCCATCTACACTTATAATCTCTACATCATCCACACCAAATATGCACTTGAAACCAAGATCACACAATTGAGCTACTGATAATAGGTTGAAGTTTAAGCTCTCTACTAGTAGCACATTAGAAATACCCAAGTCATTGGATATTACAATCTTACCAAGTCCTTTGACCTTGCCTTTGCCATTGTCACCAAATATGATACTATCAATCCTGTTGCTCTTGTTTTCATTGATTGAATTGAACATTCTTGGATCACCGGTCATGTGTTGTGTGCACCCACTATCAAGCACCCAATGCCTTCCTCCGGCTTTATAATTGACCTACAAAAGAGGATCAATTCCTTTTAGGTACCCAAACTTGCTTGGGTCCTTGAAGGTTAGTTACCAAGGTCTTTGGTACCCAAATGGCCTTCTTCTTTGGGCCCACAATTGGTGTACCAATGAACTTAGCCTTCACACCATTGGCACCCTTAAAAAGCATATAACAAGAATCAAATTTAATTGAGGATATATTAGGTAGCTTGTTCTTGTTAATCTTGCAATATTGCTCTATATGCCCAACTTGCTTGCATCTATTGCAAAACCGACCATTGTCCTTCACAAAGCTAACTTTGGGAGTGACAAAGGCCGCCTTGCCTTTCTTGGGAGTATAGCCTAATCCCTCTTTATTGAGAGAAAACCTTTGGCTACCCAAGCACTTTAGCAAGCGGGTATCTCCACCATAGGCATTGCCTAAGGCACGAGTGAGCTCATTCACCTCCTTCTTGAGGGCCTCATTTTCCACTTTTAGTGAATTTTCACAAGTGAGACCATCACTCAAGGGTGAAGTGGAAGTGGTAGTGCTATAAGAAGTGTTAGTGGGAGCAACAAAAATAGATTCATCAATAAGATCACATGTTAGTCCCACATCACATGATATGATCACTTGCTCCTTCTTGGCTTCCTCCACTTTGACTTGCTCAATAAAAGAGGAGTGAGCCTTTTCAAGCTTAGAGTGAGCTTTGCCAAACTTCTCATGGGCTTCCATTAGCCTCTCATGAGTAGCATTGAGCTCATCAAAGGATTTCTCAAGAAATTTTACTTTTCTTACGCAATTCTTTGCACTCCTTTCTCTTTATCTCATTACAAGCGTGCACTTGCTCACACATGTCCAAGAGCTTCTCCTTGGTGTACTCCTCATCCTCATCATCATCATTATCATTCCTACAAGAGTCACTTTCACATTCATCATCATCACTCTCATCATATTTTACCTTGATAGGCTTTGCCATGAGACATGTCGATGGAGTGTCGAAGATAGAGAGCTTCTTGTTAATGGCGATGCTTGCTAGTGCTCTCTTGATAGATTTCTTGTCATCATCACTAGAGCTATCATCATCCAAGGAACCATCACTATCCTAAGTGACTACATAGCCTCCACCCTTCTTCTTCTTTTGGAAGGTAATTCTCTTCTCCTTCTTCTCCTTCTTTTCATTCTTATCTTTCTTGTGCTTCTTCTTCTCATCTTTATCATTATCACTATTGTAGGGACAATTTGCTACAACATGATCGGGGCTTTTGCAATTGTAGCATCTTCTCACATATTCTTTGCTCTTGGTGTGATCTCTTCTCTTTCTTGCACCATAGCCCTTCTTCTTCATGCATTTTCCCATCTTGCGAACAAAGAGGGCCATAGCTTCATCATCAATATCACTAAGATCATCATCATCGCTTGATTCTTTCTTGGACTTGCCCTTGTTCTTAGATGATGATGAGCTAGCCTTGAATGCTATACTCTTCTTCTTGTCTTCTTCCTTCTTGTCATCCTTGTCATCCCCCTCCCTTTCCACATGGTATGTCTCTTGGGTCATGACATCACCTAATACTTGGTTAGGGGTAATCTCCTTCAATCCTCCTTTTATGATGAGCAATCTCAACATCTCAAATCTTGGAGGTAGGCACATCAAGAACCGATGAGAGACATCATCCTCATTGATCTTCTCTCCCAATGCCTTCAAATAATTGACAATCACTTGTAATCGATGGAACATCTCCGGAATGCTCTCATCTTCCTTCATCTTGAAGCTTGTCAATTTATCCTTGAGGATATACAACTTGGCACTCTTCACCGCCGGTGTGCCCTCATAAGTTTCTTCCAATCTTTTCCACACTTTATTTGCTCTTTCACAATCCTTGATTTGCTCAAACATCTTGGAATCAATGGTATTGTATATGGTGTTGAGAGCCATTGTATTGCATTGCTTATTGATCTTATCTTGGTTGGTGGGATCATCGGGATCGATGATAGCATAGTCATTCTCGGTCACTTCCCACACTTGATCATTGATTGAACCAAGATACATCCTCATCTTTCTCTTCCAATAATCATAGCGCGTGCCATCAAAGAACGGTGGTTTGCCCCCCACATGGTTGAACACAACTTGAGCCATAATTTGACACCGAGGTTGTTAAGCCTTCAATCAAACGGTGACCACGGCTCTGATACCACTTGAAAGGTCCTAATATGGCTAGAGGGAGGTGAATAGCCTATTTAAAAATCTATAAATCAACTAGAGCAATTTAATTAGTATGACAAATAGCGAAAAACAAACTTGCTCTAGCTCTACAAGGGTTGCAAGCCACCTATCCAACAATTTTAGTTGCAATGATTCCTGGGCACACAACTTGCAAAGTTACTACTCACTAAGAGCTCTCAATCTTGCTACTCTAAAGAGCTCCACTAGATGAACTTAAAATAACAAAGCAAACTCTCAATTCTAATTAAACTAAAGAGCTTACCACAACTAGTTTGCAAGAATATAAATGAGTGAGTAGGGTGATTATACTACCGTGTAGAGGAGTGAACCAATCACAAGGTGAATATTAAATCAATCACCAGGAGAATACCAAATGGCCAGAGACAACCGATTTTCTCCCGAGGTTAACGTGCTTGCCAACACGCTACGGCCCTGTTGTGTCGACCAACACTTGGTGGTTCGGCGGCTAAGAGGTGTTGCACAAACCTCGTCCACATGATTGGACACCGCAAGAACCTACCCACAAGTGAGGTAACTCAATGACACGAGCAATCCACTAGAGTTACCTTTTGGCGCTCCGCTGGGGAAGGTACAAATCTCTTCACAATCACTGGAGATGGCCACGAACAATCACCAACTCGTGCCAATCCTCCACCGCTGCACCAAGCCGTCTAGGTGGTGGCAACCACCAAGAGCAACAAGCAAATCCCGCAGCAAAACACGAATACCAAGTGCCTCTAGATGCAATCACTCAAGCAATGCACTTGGATTCTCTCCCAATCTCACAAAGATGATGAATCAATGATGGAGATGAGTGGGAGGACTTTGGCTAAGCTTACAAGGTTGCTATGTCAATGCAAATGGAAGAGAGTGAGCTTGAACCGGCCATGGGGCTTAAATAGAAGCCCCACGAAATAGAGCCGTTATACCCCTTCACTGAGCATAACGTGGGCTGACCGGATGCTCCGGTCAGTTGACCGGACGCTGAGCCCCCAGCGTCCGGTCGCTCGCAGTCAGCCACGTGTCCTGACTTCAACGGTCATCAGTCTTGACCGGACACTGCGCCTGAGTTGACCAGACGCTGAACACCTAGCGTCCGGTCGTTTACAGTAAGATTCCAAAACCGATTTTTGCCGACCGGACGCGTCCGGTCATGCTCGACCGGACCCTGCCAGCGTCCGGTCACACTGTGACTTCTTACTGTGCTGACCGACAACACGACTGGACGCAGCCCTTTTACGTCCGGTCGCTGAGCGACCCAGCGTCCGGTCCTTTGACCGACGCCAGCATCTTTGCGACCAACTCCATTTCATCTCAAACTTCTTTACCCTTGCTTAAATGTGCCAACCACCAAGTGTATCACCTTGTGCACATGTGTTAGCATATTTTCACAAACATTTTCAGGGGTGTTAGCCCTCCACTAGATCCTAAGTGCATATGCAATGAGTTAGAGCATCTAGTGGCACTTTGATAACCGCATTTCAATACGAGTTTCACCCCTCTTAATGGTATGACTATCTAACCTAAATATGATCACACTCGCTAAGTGTCTTGATCACCGAAACAAAATGGCTCCTACTATTTATACCTTTGCCTTGAGCCTTTTGTTTTTCTCTTTCTTCTTTTCCAAGTTCAAGCATTTGATCATCACCATGCCATCATCATTGTCATGATCTTCGCCATTTCTTCATCACTTAGAGTAGTGCTACCTATCTTATAATCACTTTGATAAACTAGGTTAGCACTTAGGATTTCATCAATTAACCAAAACCAAACTAGAGCTTTCAGTCGCTCACAGCGCGCCCTTCTAGATCGGACTAGGGTTAGGAACCTCGGTGGGGCGCTGGCGGCTGTGGTGAACCTCGTGTCTCGAGCCCCAGCCCCCACCTCCTATTTATTGCGCTGCGCGATGGGGGCCATCAGCTAAAAGAACGGCTGGGCGCCCTCGATCAGAGTGCGGATCAAGGTCCCAATTGGCCGTTGGGCCAAGTTGGTGGAGATCAATCCTAACATTCTCTCCCTTGATTTCACCTTATGACTTAAACTTAACTTACTTTATCTCTTCCCATTGCATCACAGATCAGTGCATAGAGCGTGCCTCATCGCCACGGTTAGTTGCCATTAGATTTAACAGCTACAATGCACCTCTCTATTTTGAAATAGATTCTCAACTAGGCCCTTAGTATTTAGAAATCATAGGCTTTTCTGTAAACCCATGTCGATTGTGTTCTCTGGACGCACTGGGTGGTTAGTCTTTGGTAAGCGGATCCACAAGTATTTGCTTGGTACTTATATGCTCGATGCTTTCAAAATAATTCTAGATTTTCTCCTTTACAACATATAACTTAATGTCAATGTGTTTGGCAGCACACTTGACCTGTTGTCATAGGAGTTAACTACTTTAAATGGTTATTGCTGTTGACTACCATTGTTAAATCCGGGTACTAATTCCCTTAACCTCCTTTTGCATGTTCCTTAAGCCTCATGTCAAGCTATACTATGGTATACATCACTGATGACACCACAACTGTTTCTTTGGAGCTTTTCCACAATAATACTTCAACTGCGAGTGTTAGCAACTTCTGTGGATTTCACTATACATCTCGCCAAGACTTAACATTTGTACCCTCAACTATTTGAGAGTACTTGTTCTTTCTTACCCAGCACGAGGCCTATGATACTTTGCAAAATTGTAAGATATTCTTAACTCTATTCTAGTGATCTATATCTAGACTGGACTTCTACTAAAATATCCTGGATACGTAAACTACGTCAGGGTAAGTTTTTACTTGTACTTGTACACTCATCAAGCTTCCAACAGCTGAAGCATATGGAACCATGTTCATTTGATCGATCTCGTATCGGTTCCTGGAACACTTAAAGTTCCCAAAACTATTACCCTTGACTATAGGAGCAGGCGTAGGTTTACTCGCATGCATACTTTATTTCTTTAGAATCTTTTCTAAGTATGTCTTTGCGATAGTCCTAATACCCCATTTTTCTTCTATCTCGGTGAATTTTGGTTCCTAGAACCAATGACGCTTCACCAAGATCATTCACATTAAAACTTGAGGACAAAACTTCTTCTTCTCCAATGACAGATTAACATCACTACGAGTGAGTAGAATGTCATCTGTTCACAGGATGTGGAAAATGAATTTTTTATTCATGAACTTCGCATAAACGCTATTGTCTTTCTTATTTTCTTTAAAACTCAAACTTTCTTATTGTTTCATCAACTTTAAATACTACTGTCTTGTGACTTGTTTTAACCCATAAATGGATTTCTACAGGCGGCATCCCATACGTTCTTTTTCTTCCACGATAAAACCTTTGGGTTATGCCATGTAAACATTTTCATACAAATCCCCGTTGAGGAATGCCGTCTTTACATCCATCTGATGTAACTCTAAATCATAATGTGCCAATAACACCATTATGATTCTAAAAGAATCTTTGCATGAAACTGGAGAGAAAACTCTCATCGTAATCTATTCATTCTCTTTGCGTAAAGCATTTTACTAAAAGTCATGCTTTATACACTACCGGAAACAGTAGGTTTGCCGTGTGCCCTGGGCACATGGCTGAGGAAGGCAAAATTCTCATTTTCCGGGAGCGACGCCACTCACCGTGATTTTTTTTTATCGAGATGAAGAGGAACGACCGGACGGGAGCGACGGGAAGCGGAGCGCTGTGAGTCCATGTGATCGAATCGGGCCGGGCTGAAAGCTAGAGAGTGGCTGGACGGTTAGGCCAGATTAGAATGAGCTGGACAAAAAAAAGGCTAGAAATTTTTTATTTTTATTATTATGGATAGAGGGATAGATGTCGTTCTTGTTGATTCTTCTATTTTTTGCTTCCAAATTATTTAATCTGTAAAACCTACGGGCTATGCATACTAGAAGTCACCAATTGAGTAATAATTTGTTGTCTATTGAGATCATCTGATGCTTTTTTTAGATAATTTTAAATCTTTGTTATTTAATTTGTCCTAAGCCCCAAATTGCATAGCTGAATGCTCTATGTATCCTGTGAACTGTGACCTAATTATAAGTACTAAAACTAATTTCTTCATCACCTATGTACATATTGATTTTAATTAACAAATCCCCCCCCCCCCCCCCTATAATGGTTCAGGCTCCGCCACTGCGCTATATAATGGTTCAGGCTCCGCCACTGTGTGAAGCGGTGACCGGCGGCAAGACGCGCAGGAGTGTGTTCTGTGCGTCGCACGATAAGGGCGATGGCGCCCGAGTAGAGCCCTTCTACAGAACAGTGTGGAAGTAGAGCCATCAAAAAAATCGGACCGGACCCCACTGCCAAAACCAGGAGCGTTCTTCAGTTGCTGCAGCGTGTAGAGCTGCTGGGCATCACTGTTGGGACCCATAGGGGAGATAAAAGAAATACACAGAACCCACTAGCTAAACCCAACTAGTATTCTGCATCGGCCAGTGAAGTACCAACGAAATTTTATTTTATTTTTATTGTTTGGGCACCGGAGCAAAGTAGTTGCTCCGCTCTTGGTTTTTTTGGCACCGGTGAAAGCTGAAATCACTTGCTGCAGTGGAAATGAGTGACTCCCAAAGTCTCTCTCTCCTCTACGAGCACCACTCGAGCCTCAGGCTGTGGAGGGCCTAAAGGCCCAACAACCCTTGAGCTAGCCCACTCCTGGCCGACCCATACATCTCACGTCTCAATCTCCCTCTATCGACCTCCCCAATTCCACAACTGTGTTTTTTTATTGCAATAACTTTCTGTAGGGGCGCAAGACCCTCCAGCATTCTCAAAAAAAAAAAAAAAAAAAAATCCACTTCACGACATCGAGGCTAAGGGCGCCGGCGGCCTCCGCTGCGCTACCCCAAGCGTGCCACCGTCACACCCTAGCTGCTGATGCCCCTCTGTGTCCCTTCCAATGCTGGCCTGCTGTTGCCGCTAGCCTACGCGGCACAGCCGGCAGCAGCCGCCCCGGTGCCCCTCGCTGCCTGTTGTAGTGCAGCTGCTGCCGCCCCTAGCTGGTGCCTAGCTACCTGCAAATTGTTGCTGTGCTGTATGGAGGAGAGGGTGGGGGTGGGCTAGAGGGGAATGGCGGTGGTGAGCAGGAAGATATGTTCTGCTGAACCTAGATCTTTCGTATGCTTGAACTGTTCTGTTGAACCTATATGTTCATTGATTATGGTCCTACTTATCTATGCAATTCTCTGTTTACATCGTAATGTTGTATTTTATACGAGCAAGTTATTCTGTGTCAGGCGATGATGGCTTGTTGTTCTAAAGTATTTCCTCTTATGATGGCTAGATGAATTGATGGATTTGTTTCAAATTTACCAGTTCGTTAGCTCTTGAATAGTTTAATCTTGGACTCTTATTCAGTTGGTATATGTTGAATTAATGAATTGTATTGGACTTAAGTGCTATGGACGGCTACCTTCTAATAGAAGGTACTATCTTCAATTGATCTTTAAATTTGACTATTTATATGCGTCTGTGTGATATTATTAAAAATATGGTGTGCATATGTTCTCTCTTATTTCGTACTATTAGTTATGTGTGCACGGTCCGCCCCACCTAAAATTCTGGTTGAGCTCCGTCACTGATTGGCATTTCATTGAACACATCACACCTGCACATATACTACTTATCAGACTAGAACTGCTTGCTGTTTCATATGGAACATGTACATTACCTCTTGTGCGACTGAATTTGTTTTAACGGCCGGTATACTGCTGCAGGAGGAGGACTTGAAGCAGTTCAGGCAATGGGGAAGCAGCACACCGGGCCACCCAGAAAACTTTTGAGACTCCAGGAGTTGAAGTTACCTCTGGTCTGTTTTCTTCTCTACAGAGCTAACACTTGCAAGTTTCCCAGCTGCACTGTAAAACTTAAGTTTCGATTTCCATATGGTTGTTCCGCAGGACCTCTTGGTCAGGGTATCGCCATTGCAGTTGGGTTGGCACTTGCTGAGAAACATCCGTGCAGCTATTAAGGAAGCAAAGGTGGTCACTAACAAACCCACCTTAATCAAGGTTGGTTTCTCTGGTATTTGCAATATTTTATGTTTTGTTTGCTGTCAGCGTGTCACTACTATGCAATGCACATTTCGAAATTATCGCCCTCAAGATGGCGAAGATTCTGAAATATTCAGCTCATTTTTAATAAAATATTGTGCAGTAACTTGCATATTTCTAATTAATGTTATGGCAATTTATTACCATCCCTGATGATGGTCCGCCTCATAACATCATTGCTTGGTTAAGAGTTGTATCTGCTTGCTGCAAAATCATGTAGACAACTTTCACACACTGGATATTTTTATCAAGTATTTCAGCCTGCACGCTTACGCAAGTCTAAACTGGTAGACACCACTGTAAAATCGACCTTTAATTATTTGGTTATAAAATTCAATGTTCATGAATATCAAATTAAAACATGTCTTAAAAACACTACTATTCAACATGGTATTTTTAAATGGGAATATATCATAACTCTAAACTGAACAAATATCAAATTATAAGTTGTTTTAGCTTTTTTTTAAGTATCTCACCCCGTCGTAATGTTCTATGCAGGCGGTGGGCGGTGGTGGCCTCGCACGTTCACCTCAGCTATAGAAGGCTCACACCACTACAACAACTCCACGGTATCACCCTATCAGTTCATCAAGCCCCGTTTCTCCGACCTACCCGTTGATGAGAAGGTGCCGATTAGTCTCATCGGCAGAGGCATTTGCCTGGTGGTAGCACCGTTACCACCGCCGGCGGGGCAACGCGCGTGCGCACGATGCGGAGGCGGCGTGGGCGAGTGAGGTGGAGCTGTCAGCTGCACAGCTTGTGCAGCTCGCCGCTTCCCAGGCGAGGACACACGAACTCGAGCAAGAGCTTGCCGCGGCGCAGGCGCGGATGAGCACGCTCCAAGGTCAGATTGGCGAGCTGGAGCAGAGGTGCCACGGCTTCTACGACGAGCTCAGACAGGAGAGGCAGAGGGCTAAGCATGACAAGGATATGCTGAAGCAAGGTCAGCAGACATCCTATACGCCATGTACAAGGAGGCACTGGGAGAGGTGGACTTCCTCAAAGAGACTCTAGCACGTTCGCTCGTTGGTTTCAGCCAGGGCTTATCAGCCAGCCAACAGTATTTTCCTCTCACAATAAACCAGCACCAGCCGGACAGCGAACAGGCCGTCTAGCAGTTCAGGTGGATCAGCCCCGGAGGGAGAGCGACGAGCTGCCGGGGACGTCAGCACGTGCCGCCGAGTGAGCCGGTAGGTTCGTTGAATTGATTAGGAGGCTGCTGATGAACAAGGGGAAACACAACGGGTGGGTTTTTGTTGTTGTTGGCAAATTAGTTTAGGTATAAAGATAATGTGGATTTGCTTGATTGTGTCGTAGTTCTCATCGGATTGTGAGATGCACTGAGCTTATGTAAAGAGTTTGATACTTTGATGTCTGATTCCCACTGAACTTATGTCAGATCATGCAGCTCTACGTTCTCTGTAGGCACTGAGAGGCTTTGTTTTTTTTTATCAAACGTACCTGTATTCATATTAAGGAATACGTACAAAGACCCGTAGAAATACAGATATGAGTATATGACACAGTAGGATACAGAGGACAGTTGTCCCCACCAAATCACACATAGGGACCTAGATAAAACAGAAATTACAAACAAGCCCAAGAACCCTGTGGTCACCGAGGTCGCCTGCATCAGCCGCCACCGAACGCCGCCGGGAACCGAAAGGCGCCATCTTTCCCAGAACCGAGAGGACTCCATCGCACAAAGGCTTTGCAAAGAGCCAAAGTAGACACTCGCCTCTAAGAACGAGATATGCCGTCGTTGAAAGCTCGTCGGTCGGGGCCGCGCCCCAAGCCCCTGGCCTTGGATCGAAGCTCGCTGTTGACAACAGCCGCCGCCACGGGGAAGTCGAGGTCGATCCATCCTCCACGTTGCCGCAGACCCCACAGCTACCTCCCCATCCTCGAAGCAAAATGTCGGCACCCACCACGCCTCGGCAAACACCGAGATTGATGGCCGCCGACCACTAACTCCTACACATGGACTCCACACAGGGAGTACCACCTCCACGGGCTCGCCGTCGTCGCCGGAGTGGAGCTTCAACGGGGCGAGGAAAAGTCCGAGAGGACTTATTCCGCCGCAACGCCGCCACCACTGCCTCGCCGATGCCACCAGGAAACCTAAACCTAGAAACCCTAGGACCTAAACTACCACCTACCCCACCCGCCGGCAAGAGACTGACCACCTCGCGACGTCCCGCAGGCCATCGGAGGCGGAAGAGACCACCAACTCCGCCGGCGGCGATGAGATCCCCTTTTTTCGCCTTTCTCAACTGTAGCGGGGGAGCCTTCGAGAGACAGCCCATCGCGTTGCGAGTGGCTTTGGTTTATTTTTAGTTATGCATTGGATTTCTTTGACAAACAAGATTAGACCAGAAAAATATTTGGGTTAGTCTTTGAGAGGTCCCATTGGTCGAAATAGCTTCCTATGAGGTCTGCATTACTCTCTGTCAAACTTTTCTCTCATTGTGATAACCGAGGGTATGTATCATCATGTTTGTGTATGAAAATGGATAAGGAATTAAGGATAATTATATCGTAACTAATCTTTACAATGGCAGGTTGGTCATATTTTTAAAATTCTGGTTGAGCTCCATCACTGCCGGTGGCGGAACCAGGGGGCCAGCAGGGCCCGTGCCCACACCCCCCCTCCCCCCAAGAACAGTAGATTTTGTTTAATACCTATATACATATTTGAATTTATATCACAAAAAATATCAATTTTCACCCATTTTTATTTAAATATTATGATTTTGGTTATAAATAGTGTAAACATATTTAAAAAGTTGTTAAACATATAATTATGTATATTTTATCAAACTAAAAATACAATTTGCCTGGTCCCTTAATCAAAATCGTTGGTTCAGCCACTGGTCACTGCCGCCAGGAGGCTGTTGCCGCTGGCCGGACGCACACAGGTATTATGAGAGATACTATGAGAGAGAGGCCAGGAAACCGACCGGGAGCAAAATATGCATTAATAAATTAAATAATTACAATGGACTTATATTTTCATGCTGGGGCTCTTGCGTTTGTACCCTTTTTTGTATCGAAATTGTGATTTTGCCCCTATTTTTTTGACTTTGTGAATTTACCCCAACTGTGCCGTTCACGAAGCACCAGTTTGCCCCTGCTCCGTCATCTACCCCTAACGGTGTTAAACTTTGTACAAAAGGACATGAATGCCCATACGATTTTGCCCCTATTTGTTATGCCTAATTGTGATTTTACCCTGATTTGGAATTAGACTTTTTTATTGTATGTTGACAATTGATTAAATTTGGTCAAACATATTTGGCACAAATTGTAATTATTTGAACTCAGATTTAATATTGATAAATATTCAAAATTTTGGGACCAAAAGGTTCATGATCCTGGGATGGGAGATTACATAAGATGCTACAGAGATCGATTCATATGTAGACAGTGGACTGGACTCTGCCGTGTTTCAGTGTGTTCTGGTCTCAGATTAGTTCCTGTATAGCAGAAACCAGATGTAAATGATCACGCTGCACACATACACCTCTCCATGTACAAGCTAAGGCTAGGATCGTCAGCGACTCTAGCCCTGGACGCTGCCGCCTTCTCCCGATGAAACCTCCCGAAGTCGGCGCCGAGGCCGACGTCCCCGTCCTGCTTCATCTTCTCCGCCAGCCTCGACAGAAACATATTTAGAATTAGTTGGTAGAGATAATTGAAGGCTAACCATAGTTTCAAAACCAAAGCTTGCAGCATCTGACTTTTGTAAGCATACAAAGCAACATGTAAACTGAAATAGCAGTGTCTGATAATATCCTTACTTGTCTTTGAAATAAGCAACTGCTTTCTCTGCACACATCTCAAGGCTCTCTCCATTTGGGGGAGGAATATCATAACTGTGACGCCATTCATGAACTTGTTCTTTACCAAATCGATCAGCGGTTTCTTGCTTGTTAAGGCCTTGAAGCTCACCATACCTTAGATGGCAAGGTAAAATTACATGTCAGGTTCAACAAGAAATAATACAATGCACCAGATAATCATTCTAGACTGCAGGAAACTCTTACATTCGTTCATTCAACTGCCAAGCTGTTATGACACGAATGGACTGCTTCTTTGTCTCTTCACTGTATATCTGACTCCACTTGTGAGCTTGTTCACTCTCATTGTGCACAATGATTGGAACCTAAAATGGTCAGTGGCAGATGCCATAACCTCTTTAGTTTATCAATTGCAAACATGAACACACTCGATATGAATACTGGAAATATAAAAGGAAAAGATTTTAAAACCTTCTTACGACGATGCTGCATCATGGCAAGCATAGCGGTCATCTGAATGAGTGCGCTTTCACCTACAAGCACGTGAACAACAATCTTATAATATATTTAGAACATCAAGCGGCGATGGACCTGGACGGTGTGGGACTGGATGCTGAGCACGCGGCCGGTGTCGGACGGCAGCGCGACGGACAGGATCGGCGGCCGCGCCATCTTGGGGTACACCGCCGCCGCCCTCCTCGTCCTCGTCCTCCGGCCCCTCCGCGTCAGCAGCTGCAGCGACCACCACGGCCCAAACGCGTCACTGCAGGCACAGCGCAGCAGACACGCTTTAAGCGAGAACCAATGCACTCCCGGTCAAAACTCCGGTGGCAGCTCGGCGCGGGGACGTCGGATCCGGTGGCGGCACGGGAAGCCCCCTATCTCCTCCCTCCAGCGACGGCGCGGCACGGGGACCGAGGAGCTCCTCTGTCTCCTTCTCTGGCGGCATGGATCTGGGCGAGGAGGTCCTCCCTCTCCCTCAAGCCCGCCGGCCATGCTCGCACAGGCACAGCGCCTGGAGGAAGTTCGTGCCCGCACCTAGAGCCGTGGCCCCGCGCCCACAACCAGGAGGCAGCCCCTTCCCGCGCCCGTGCTCTGGAGCCACGACCTCCCCTTCTGTGCTTCTGCAGCCGCCGCCGCCGGGAACCCGCGCTCACGAACAGCCCGAGCCCGATGCAGACAGACGACGCCCGTGCTTCAGTCTAGGATGGATGAGGAGATAAGGATAAGGGGCATTATGGTCATTTAGCCCTTGCTTTTCAGATTTGGAATTTTTTTAATTCGTTTAATCCATGTTAATTTGATGGACGTGAGAAATAGGGGCAAACGGACCATTTAGTTTAAAATAACAAGGGTAAAAACACAAAGTTAAAAAAGTAGGGGCAAAATCACAATTGGCTTATTGGATAAGGTAAGAACACCATTATCCCTTTCATGTTTGAGGCTAAAAAAAAGAAAGTCTAGAAGTGAAATAGTCTGTCTATTTGCTTCAGCTTAACCTTTTGAATTGAACTAAAATTAATGCATGCAACCCGATAATAATGATGCGTGCTAGCCCGGATGGCACGAATTTCACCAGCCAAATAAAACCATGTAATTCCGAGCTCTCGTGTGGCCTTTTTGTCGCTCTACTAGGAATTGCACAGCTAAACACGACTTGGACGGAGGTAGATCGGACCCGGTCCTTAGTTGGAACAATTCCGTTTCGGACGTGTCCCGTCCTCTGGCCCCGTTCACAAAACCTCTCTCTAGCTTCATCCCGCTGCCGATACGACACCAACTTCCGTTTCTCCGGCCCTTTCTATACGTCGCCCAAATTCTTGGCCCTCGTACCGATATGATTGCGCGCGCGTACATCGTCCTGATATCCTCCGCCGCTCTGATGGGGTTCCTTGCGTAAACGGCAAATTAGACGCGACCATGGCAGCAGCATCCCAACAATGGTCACATCAGACGTGGACGTCGTCGACGTGCACTCCAGAGACGGCGCGGGGCACGCAAGTGCTCCGGATCGTCGGCTACAGCCTGCACAGGGGCCTCGGCGTGGACCGCTCCATCCGCTCCACCACCTTCGCCGTCGACGGCTACCAGTACCACTGGAGCATCCACTACTATCCCGACGGCATCAGCTCGTCGCTCGCGCCTCCCGGCCGCCTCGTGCTCTTCCTGAAGCTGGTGAGCAAGAAAGCCGAGGTGAGAGCGCGCTTCACGTTCCGGCTGGTCGACCAGGCCACAGGGAAGTCCACGCTTTTCCACAGGCCATGGGCAACGCCGACTGCGTCGTTCAGCACCATGACCATGATGCGCGCTAGCACTAGTAGTAGCCGTGAAAGATCAGACGACGCCTGGGGCGCCTTCTGCGTGAAGAAGAAGAGCGAGCTCGAGGCGTACCTGCGAGACGACTGCCTGGTAATCGAGTGCGATGTGACTGTGATCAAAGAGCCACAGGTGAACATGATGGTGCGCGTGCCGCCCTCGGACCTCTCGGGCAGCCTCGCGAAACTGCTCCAGGGGAAGAAGGGAGCGGACGTGACGTTCAGGGTTGGAGACGAGCTCTTCCCGGCGCACAAGATCGTGCTCGCGATGAGGTCGCCAGTGTTCGACGCGCAGTTCTACGGGCCAATGCGGGAGGAGGACGACGACGACGCAGCAAGCCAGTGCAGCATAGCTATCGAGGACATGCAGCCTGCTGTTTTCAGGGCGCTGCTTCACTTCATATACACGGACTCGATGCCGTCCATGGAAGGGTTCGACGCTGTCGACCGCAAGGAGATGGTTAAACACCTACTTGTGGCTGCGGATAGGTACGCCGTGGAACGGTTGAAGCTGATGTGCGAAGGCATTCTGTGCAAGAGCCTTGACGCTAAGGATGCCGAGACCACGCTGGCTCTACTACATAAACGTTTTGTAGGGAGAGCTCAAGATCATTTGTAGGACCGGGTTTTGTAGGGAGAGCTCAAGATCATTTGTAGGGCCGGTTTGGTCAGCCGTCTCTACCAAACCGTCTCTACAAATCATATATTTGTAGGGGTGGTTCCCAGACCGTTCCTATAAATATATTTGTAGGGACGGTTGTAGTACTCGCCGCCCCTATAATACCTGTTTATAGGGGTGGTTCAGTCTAGAACTGTCTCTACAGTACGTTTTTCTAAAAAAAAATTCAAATTTACAATTCAAATTCGACCATAACACTGTTTGTTTTCGCGTATTCCATCCAGCGTTCGCGTTGCCGAACGTTTCCGTGTATTCCATCAAGCGTTCGCGTTGCCGAACGCCCCGCGACCGACGTGAGCGAGGAAAGCGAGATAATCCCGCCGAACACCCCGCGACCAACGTTCTGAACCGTGTTCGCTCAAGAGTATTATATAAACTACAAGCATAAGAGTATTATATAAACTACAATTACAAGTCCAATTCACAAGAATATGTACAATCCATCATTAAATAGACATAATTCACAAGGTAAAACCAATGTCAAATTCCATACACATTGTTATCAACGTCCTAGAGCTAGCCTTTCAGTCTTATGAAGGTGTTGGTACTGAGGATTTCTACCTAAGTCAGACTCTCGGTCATGGTAGGTGCCTTTAACGTGTACAATCTGATCCAGTATGAAGTTGCAAAGGTCGCCGACGAGCTCTAAGAGTTGGTCATCCTTGTACGGGTCTCTTTTTATTTTTTTTCTCTTCTTTTCACTACAAGAAAATAAGTTTCGGTTTAGTATTTTATACCATGTATGAAGTTTTTATACTACGGGTGAAGAGGTTCAAACTTACCCTTAAGGGGTGTCTCCTGTAGGAATCGGTGTTACTCATCTAGAACATATATAGTATCCACAATGTACACTCCCAGGCTTCTGTTTGGGGCATTGTGTGTTTTGCATATGAAAATGTTAAGTAATGCTTTTGACAGCCATGTAATGGATTACTGAAGAAGTAAGTTACACTTACTGCACATAGTGTTTTTATAGCCAGCTTTTACTTCCTTGCTGGATCACGCCTTCCGTGATGTTTAGTGACATAGAACCTAAATACCATGTTCAAATTATTTTAGCAAATATAACTTGTTAGTATCCAAAAGTGAACATTATAAGTATGTGTACAAACATATAAGTTAATGAGGATTGTCGATATATATATGCCTTAAGAATCGATATGAAGTCTTTGTATGTCACCGGGTCCCTATCTATTGAATCAAAGACCCATGCCATGCTCCTTCCACATCGACAGCTATATAAATTCAGTGATTGCTGCATGGATTTAATCATAGAACTAGATAAGTTCTTTTGCATCGAATAAAATATATCGAACAAAGCTTTAAGTATAGAGTTGAACTTACTCGAAGTTGTATGGTAGCCATATAGTAGAGTGCTATTGGAGAATTTTGAAAGCCAGGTCAATGTATGTCGCAATCTTCAGGGACTCTTCCCTTAGTTTTGTCGTACGGATGTGCTCTTTCTCCCGAAGAGTCTTTCCAACAGCTAGCTCTTTGGCATCCAGTTTCCACTGTTTAGGGTAATTAAAATTTGTTTATGCTATAGCTTGATGGTCTATATACCTGGCTTTCACACTTGGTATTTGTTTGACAATGTACACTTGCATTCTACAAATCACGACGTGGGTTAGTTACAATAAAATTCAAAGATTACATTCATATCATATTGGGAGGACAAGGACTTACAGGCACCACGTGCAAATTAGATTCATCTCCATTGCTCCGAGGTGGAAGCATGTCCGCATGTCATTGAAGTCAAAGACAATTTTCCCCACTGGACTTCCAAATGTGCTGGTGGGGAAGCATGCTTGTATGAGGTCTATGCTCGTTGGGAGAACACGCAAGTACCAATCATGGAACCTTCTCATTCTAAGTGGTAAGCGCTGGATGTCCTGGTTTGGTAGGAAGGGCTTGCCTCTTTCATATATTTTCAGAAAATCCTTTGACCATTTGATGACATCAATATTTGGATACTGCTTTGCTATTTGGTGGAGTTTGCTAGTGACGGCCTCCTCAGAACCCCGTGATGTGACTTTTTTAACTTGGTTCTCAAGCTTGAACTGGTCATGGAAATACCACTTGGACACCGATGAGTCGTCTTTCATCAGAACATAAATTGGTCTTATGGTGATTGGATGCTTCTTTCGAAGTTCCCATTCAGGCACGTTCTCATCTTCTTGTGCATCACATTCTTCAGGAGGCACTCGTTGTTCATGTATCGGCTGTGCTTGTTGAGAAGACTATGGCATCTCATCATGCACTTGCTCGGTACGAGCTGTAGAAGGTTGTGTCTTATCAAGCACATGCTCGCTAGGAGGCAAGAAAGAATGTGGCATCTCAGGAATGTGGTGGTCACGAGACGATAAAAATATCTCCCCGACCTCAACAACTCGCTCCAAATTTAGGAGAGGGGCATGCGGCGAAGAAGCAGTCAATATAATGTTCCGTTTGTGCCAGAGGATGAACTGCCCCATAACGTCTCCTAGTAACACCAGCCCCTCGGGAGTTGCGTAGTCTATCCTCCCCTGCATGAACTCGGGCTTTACGGTATGCACCTAGACCCTAGTGTAGTCTAGTGGTATCTTATTATTATGGTGTAAGCCACCGGGAGAATGTGCCACACCCATTGCCACCTCCATCACAATGTTCTGTCGGCCGTTGAGAAACACCAAGGTGCAACTAGTTGGTTCCCATATGCGATCGACAGGGGTTGTGGCTGTAGTGGAACCTTGGCTGCTAGAAACTTTCTGAGGGCTGCCAGCTAATGCTAGTTCTCCCAGCGGCGTCACTAATATCCGTGGCTCCATAGACAGTCCTTGCTCCTCCAGCGCCTTCGCAACTAGAGCCTTCACTTGGAGCTCAAGATTAGTCACCCGGTCTCTGCTATGTTTCTTGTATATGTGCCTGTCCTCTTCGAATTCTTGCTTCCAGGTCATCCTTTTCCCTAGCCCCTGGTGCGGCCTGTGTGCTCCTTGTTTCCCAAGCCAAGGCTAAGCTCATCCCTCTCTCTGGAAGGATCGAATGAGCCATTCTCCTTGTCTTCAGCATATTTCAGTATCCTTCATACTGCCTCTTGGGTCTCTGGCTTATCAAACTTAAGATTACGATCGGATGATTCTGTACTCCTCGCATATATCCAATTCCTTGAGCGTACCTACAAATTCATCACATCAATATTCTCAGTAGCTGTGGCCTCTTCGTCCATCTTCCTAAACTGCTCTTCCTTGGCATAGTAGCCACCGGAGCCTAGATGATGGTGGTGTTTGTTCCTCTTCGCCAGCTCGGTGTTACGAGCACTGAGCTCCAATGCCTCCGGTGAAGTCTTCTGAGCCACGACCTCCTCCCATTGACTAGGAGTTATGTTGCTGAACTCGTTGAAGGGAGTTAACCCCTTTTGGATATACTTCTTGTTGAGCTCTGATCTCCAACATCAGAACGACTCTCCCATCATCCTGAAAGCATTTTTTTACCAGTTCGTGCTTACCCTCTAGAAATCTAAAATTGAGCTTCAGCTGTCTATCTCATAGTTCATCCTTTTTGTTCTATGGTACCTCTTTCTAGTTAGAGATTGCTAGGTTCAATTTATCTCTTATTAGGGCCCCGGTGGCATTACAAAATCGTCCTCTTATCACATAGCATGCCTTATTTGGATATTGATTTGCTTTTCTATCCCCTCATTTCCTCTTAGGCTTGGTAGTCGTGGTTGTGTCTTGAGGTTGTGAAGCAGAGGCATCGTGATCCGTCTCTGTGGCTGTTGCCTCTGCTCTCCTTTCCTCTACTCCGTCTTGTCCAGTGAGATGTTGCGGATGTCGACGTCGTCTTTTCTGAGTTTCAGGAGGGACCTGTATATACGATAGGTCAAAGTCTCGAGGAACACGTCTATATCAATGCCTGGTTGTTTAGGGCCAGAAATAAGAATAGTGATGAGAAGGTACTTTCTCTTTTGACACAACCACGTTAGGATGTTGTACATGGTCAAGATCACTGGCCAAGTGCTGTGGTCGCTCATCCTCTCATTGAAGGGATTCATTCCATCGGTGCTCAAGCCAAATCGTACATTCCTTAGGTCATCACTGAATTCTTTGTGCTTCTCATCGAACCTTTGCCACTGACTACAATCAGCCGGGTGTGCAATCTTATCATCATCCACCTTGCGCTCATCATCCCACCATGTTATGAGTACGACTTCTTTAGGGTTTAGGAAGATACGTCTCAAGCGGTCAGTCATTGGCAGGTACCACATTACCAAGACAAGAATTCTTCTCTGCTTTGCATCGTTGCCTAATGGAGTGTCCTCTGGGGGCTGAGATTCTTGTACCACCTTTTTTGTACCCTTCTTATTTCTTTTTTTTCCCCGTGGAGACTTTGTCCCCACCGTAAAGGTTATCGTTCTTGTACCGGCTGGCCCCACACATGGGACATTTATCCTGTGACTTGAACGTTTCGCCACAAAAAAGTATACAGTAGTTGGGGCATGCATGGATTTTTTCAACCCCCATTATCAATGGACTTATGACCTTCTTCACTTGGTATGTGTTGGCGGGAACTGAGTTTGGTTGTGGCAGCACCCATGACAGGAGATGCAATAGATCATTGAAACTACAGTTTGACCAGCCGTACTTAGCCTTCAAGATGAGTAGCTCAAGCACAAAACATAGCAATGTCCAATGTGTCGGACAACCCTTTTCAACACCATACACAGTCTCCTTCGATGCTTTTGTCACCCTTTCCAAATTTTCTAGACCTTTTGGGCTATTTAGTAAAATCTCTGGTCCAAGGGCTCGAATCATGTCCTCTAAATTATCTTCATCCTCGACACGTGCTCCACCATCATTATTGGCACCACCTTCATCGTTACCATCCCACCCACCAGCATCACCACCTTGTTTATTGTCAAACTCGGAATCCATTCGTGCATCAAGCTCTGTTGAATATTAGGACAGGGATTCTGTGGTTTCATCGTCGTAGTCCTCCTCATCCTTGTCCTTAACAATAACCGTTTCACCATGATGAATTCACACTGTGTAGTCCTCAATAAATCCTCGCATAATCAAATGAGATCTGATGCTAGTCACATATGTCAATGTCATACAGTTCTTGTAATCTTTACAGGGATAAATAATTGTATCATTATTCTCTGTCAATGTCGTTGCATGCTTCTTTGTGGCTTCAATAAATTTATCCACCTCTCCACGGAAACCTGCCTTGAACCTTAATGAACCATACATCCAAGAGTTCCTGTACTCCATCTTTTACAACAATAACAAAACAAACATTAAAGGGCTACTTATTCAGATATATATAAAAATGAATCAAATTAATAATTACTTAAGAATAATCGTATATACTTCAGATATATATGAATATAAATCAAATATAATTACACGAAGCATACAAACACACCATGGTATAGGAAAATTAATTAATGGCCCATTTATCCATAAATAATTAAAATACATATTTGTTGATTACAATAAACAATTTCAAAGACAACAATTAGCAATAATTATATTTTACCCAATATCTTTCATGCAAACCCTAGTCCAATTTCATCAACACAAATTTACAAAAACGAAATTAATAAAAAAATCAAACCCTAGATCTAGATCTACATGCACATGAAACATCCATAAAACTAATAATTGTTCACTAAAATCAAGAAACATAGACCAAATAAGGGTATGATCTTGTTCCCCTACCTAATTTACCCTAGTACATTCAAAACTTGGGTCTAATTTGCTTCATAAATAGCTCAAGCACCATAGAAGAGAGAGAAAAACAAAACTCTAATTACTCACTAACCAACCATTAAAACTAAAAAAAATATGGAATAACATTTTCTTACCTTTTATAACCTCTCCACCAAAGGATTTGAGACCAAAACATTCCCCCCTTAGTAGAGCAATTGTTGGGAGGTGCCCAAGGCCTTCCACCTTTCTTTCACGGGTTGGAGTGAGTGACCTGAAGAGGAAGAAAGTGCTGCTATTTTTTTATATGTGGGTCATTTGTAGGGGCGGCTAGTGATTGAGCCACCCCTACAAATAGCAGGTAATTATACGCGGGGCATTTGTAGGGACAGTTCAATCACCAGCCGCCCCTATAAATAGAAACACCGGAAACGGCTGGTGAGTGAGCCGCCCCTACAAATCAGATCCATTTGTAGGGGCGGCTCGTATCACTAGCCGCCCCTGTTGTTCTATTTGTAGGGGTGGCTGGTCTCTGAGCTCCCGAGAATACCACTGTAGAGACGGCTCCATCACCAGCCGCCTAAAAAAAATATGATCCGTGGCTGACACGCATCACAGTACTGCCACGGCCTCAGGAAGGCTTGTGTCGCGTTTCTCGCCTTGTCCAACAAAGTGGGTAGCGCTGTGGCGAGCCAGGAAGTGTATCTGCAACTCAACGACAATGACAGACCACGCCCTGCTATGTTCTTATCAGGTACTACGTTCAAGAACATGCGTAAGTGGATGTGTAGCTGTGCCACGAGATAATCTTGTCGACTGTCGTCATTGTCGTTGTAAACACAGCGCTTTTTAATAAATTAGCAATTATTCACCATTTAGATTAGCTGCCGTCCCACGACACAATCGTTGTAAACACGGTGCTTTTTAATAAATGAGCAATTATTCACTATTTAGATTAGAATATAATAATGTTTTTCTTAAATTATTACCACGCCGCCATATTTTTAGTACTCTGTCCGTTCAAAATGATAACTTTTGCTGTAGCAAAAGTTGTATTCCTAGAAAAGGCAAAATGGCTTACAATTTAAAACAGAAAATGTAATATTTTGTTTATGTTAGTACTTGGCTACGGATGCCCACCCCCTTTCCACCCCTTTCCAGATGCTGTCTTCATGGGCCTACGCAGCCAACTGCCCAACAGGCGTGCTCTTCCCCATGGCACTCGCATCTGGCTGTCGAGGCATCACCACGCATTCGCCGTTGCACCGCCCCCTTCCTGGCCCCACCGCACGCTCGTCCACCGCGCACGCATCGCCCTTCCCCCTGCCGCGCCACACCCCATCGCTGACCGCGCACTGTGCCACCAACCCCGCCCTTATCCACCAGTGTGCCCCCGTCCACCTCGCCTGTCACGGCCATGGCAGGCACCACGCCACCACCACCCCAGTGCCACCAGGAGTAGGTCACCACCGGTCCGGACTTCGTCTCCTGCGACAGGAAGGGGAGCCCTGTGCATGTTGGGTTGTTTGTTCTCGACATTCCCTCTGGATCTGACGTTGTTGGTTATTGCAGTCCCCCACCAGGTAGGCCATGGCTGCTAGCGACGCCATGTTTGAAGTGTTTCAGGCGTTTTTAACTTATGTTTCAAGTGTTTCATCTAAATGTTGTCAAAGTTTATCTGAGATGTTACATATGTTACAATGGCAATATACGCATATTGCAAGCGTATGTTTTAATTATTTCAGACATTTATTTCAAATGTTTCATCTGGATGTTTCAAAAGTTGATCTGGCATTGCACACGTTGCAATGGCTATACACGCATGTTTCAAGTGTTTTATATATTTTCAGACATATGTTGTAAATATTTCATCTAGATGTTTCAAAAGTAGATCTTGTGTTGCAGGCCGTTGTCAGTCTGCTACTGGTGGTGCGCCGCTGTAGTTCACATGCCGGCGACTGAGGCCTGCAGATGCCTCCACAACACGCATCCATAAGCGGGGCAGGTGGGCCTGGGTCACGGTTCCACCGTGCAGACGTTGGATGGGCGCGGTTCTATCGTGCAGGGCGCAGTTCTGTCGTGCGGGGCACGGACCGCGGTTCTAGATGCTGGCGCTGGTTGGGAACGGGAAGGAGCGCGTGGGATGCGATGTGGGCATGGGGTGCAGGAGCCGCGTCTGGACGTGGGCCTGGGGCCGGATGTCCTGGCGTTAGCCTTACCGTTTTCTTTACGATTTAGTTGCTATACCAGATGTCATATGGACGCCCGTCGTCGTCGAGCATCCATTATAGGGCTGTCATATGAGCCCCACCTTTCAAAGTGAATCCATAATTTAATACTTTACAATTTATCTATGCTTGTGAACACGCTATCAACACAGCATATCAAATTGTCTAGCACGGGAAGTATGTATTCAACGCATAGATTATCTACTTAGGAATTTCGAACCAGCCCCCCCGCCCAACCCTAGAGCCGCTGGCCCTGCCCCTGTCGATGCCGGTGGTGCTGGCTCCCACACCGTGCTCCCCCTCCTCTCCTCAGCCCCGCTCGGGATCGCGCCCGGAGGAGCGCGCGGCATGGCCGCCGCCACCGCTCGCAGTAGCATCCTCCACCAGCAGGGCTCCTCTTTTGCGGGGTGTTGGTGCCACCGTTGCGACCTCCCTATAGCCACACGTGAGGGCAGGATCCGGCGCGCCATGGCCGCCTGCCCCTCCTCACCCTCGCGCGGGTGCCGGTGTTGGGGAGCACGCGAAACCGACGTCGCCGCTGGCCATGTCATTCCCTCGGCATGTTTCCACCGCTCCCACCCCTCCCCACCTCGTGCTAACTCCAGAGAAAGGCAGTTCCGCCACACGGTCTTCACAGCCACTGCTATAAAGACCTAAGTTCATTACAATATAGGCTCTTATTTTTGACCATCAGTGAAGCACCCTACCGAATTCCTATGGAGATCCCTAGTGCCTTGAGTAGGATCAATGGCCATGGATCCATTGAATCAACCCCGCAAGCATCCGCAGATAGACATGGTCAGTCTAACAATGGAAGCAATGAAGAACCCTTACTTGGATTAGTAATCATCCTATTGGCATCATCAACACTAACTCAACCTTAGAGAGTACTCTAGAACATGATATCTTGGTCTCTAATACCAAGCCACTCAATCACATAGTCAATTCAGCAAAGGCAGAGAACCACAGGAGACTCTGCCAGATCCACCGGACCATCCGGTAAATCACAGAACAGCAAGGATAAGTGGGAATGAGCTATTTTCCACTTGTAAATCTTGGACCCACAAGTCAACACGAAATTGGACATTCATCAGCTGAAGCCATACCCCTTCACCCACTCATTCATTTGCAACTCCCCCCTCTCTCTACAACTCAAGAACAAGGAAAAACCCTAGAATTAGAGAGAGAAAGGAGTGGAGAGTGGATTGGAGAAGGAAAGGAAGAAGAGGAAGGGAAGCACCAACAACACCTCATGGACACCATCAACATCTTCAACCTCATTCATGGTGAGCTCAAGAAGAGTAGCTCTTACTTCTTGGTTTTTTCTCCAAAGGCCTAATTTGTGGTTTTTGGTGGAAGCTTGAAGATTTCTTACTGGTGGTGGTTCCATCGTATGTAGGAGTAAGTTCAAGAAACCTTCATCTATCTCAATCGCCCCATTTCCTATGGATCACCTTTTGATTCATCCTTTTGGAATGTTGCAAGAGGAAGCTCATAAGAAGCCAATCTCTCTTTTGATGTGAAAGTAAGAATGGAAAGCAGTTAGATCTTCAAGTTTTTGGCTAAGAAAGCTCTCAAATCTCAAAGCTAAGGATTTCATCTCATTCTCATGATTTATCTCTTTTTCTCATGTTTTTGGTTAAATCACAAACCCATAGTTGCACTTAGTAAACCTAGCTCAAAACCTAGCTATCTTGAGCCTAGTGAGCCACCTAAATTGTCCTAGGAATGTCTTGCACATGCATGGATCATAGCACAACACATCTAGGATTGAAACCCAAGATCACCCATGAAAGACTATGAACATAGGTTATGTCGGCCGTGTGTCGGAGAGTCCGTCAGAATCGACGGAGGGTCCGCAAGTCCTAGGGAGTTACCCAACATAGCCTTATCCTCTGTCGATATGAGTCAGTGGAGAGTCTGCGGTATCACGCGGAGCATTTGCCAATTTATAAAGTCGGTAGCCTAAGTACATGAGAACACCTAGTTTCCAGCGGAGAGTGCGTGACCTCTCACGGAGGGTCCGCTGAATTATAAAACCAGTCAACTAGAAACCCGAGACCTCCCAGTCTTTACCCGAGCGTTCGACACATGGCTCAGACCATCCGATGGAGGATGCAAACCTAGAAATGCCTGTCCTAAACCATCGGAATGTTCTTTGGAATGCCCGCCAGGTAACGGAGCGTCCATCACCTTCAATGGAGAGTCTGTCAGCCCCAACCGAGTCAAACCAGAACTAACTAACCTCGAAGCCCAAATCCGCCATAGATAGCGGAGGGTCCGTTAGTTAATAGAAGGTGTGAGATTGTTGAGGAAGCTTACCCAAGTGGTCAACAATACTAGATCGAACCTAGATATAAATAGTGCAATAGTAGAGCCCTGTTGACATCTCTTCCCAAGTTCCAAATCAAGTCTCAATCTCTATCTCTGTCTCTATCGATTATCTCCAATCTCAATCCCCGTTTCTTTCAGGAACTCACTTAGTGTGAGGATGTGTGTAAGTCATCATCGTCAGCTTCGGATGCATTCATACATCATAACCAGGCAGGCACCCCACTATTATAAGACCTATTTTGGATACTTACTTGTTTCATTGTGAATATCCATTTCATGCTAGAAGAGTTAATAAGCTAAATAACATTGCTTCGTTAATTTAGAACTACTCAGTAATTAATTAGAGCCTCCCATCTAACGAATTGGGATGGGAACGTTTAATTGCTTAGTTCTGGTAGAAGTCGAGTTTGAGAAGGGAACTCACACTCACGCGTGTAGGATGCTACACCAGGTCTAATTAATTACTAAAACTTGAAGAGGGTTACAACTTATCTGCTTCCCTAATCATGACCGAGGACCAACTTCAATTTGAAATTTGAACTTGATGATCAATTTGGTAATTCTTGCTCATGCGAGGGGTAGATCACAGTGAGTGTGGATCTCAAGTGATGTAGCTCATGGAGCAATTAAGGACCGTGCATTGGGATACGTGAGTCCGAGTAACCATCCGTACAGAACACATGTCGCATATGGGGGCGACAAGCCAAGTAACTAATTGCGACCGGTCTATTCGTGAAGCTGGCAAGAAGGTGGCGCCTGTTAGATGGTGGTAGCTTTAATCGGGAACCAGTTGAACCTTTCGTCAGACATTCTGGCCGGGTTTGGGAAAGGTTGGAGATGTGAGGCAGCCCTTACCCTCGCGCACGGGTATGGTGGTTAGTCCCGTTCTTCCATGTTGATACAGTTGTACACCTCTGTAGAGTCATTTGAAAGCCTGAAGTCCCTCGGAACATAATCTTATCGGTTGTTCTTACTTTCTATACCCATGGTAGAGCTAACGATGAATGGAAACCATGACATGGATTAATATGTTGATCATTTTCAAATGTGTTATCTACTACTACTTATAATCATGTTAGAACTAGATTAATAATGAATCATGAGCATGTCATCTTAATAATGCCATAGCTTTTTTGCAAATGTACAAATGCCTGATAATATCCTTGTATCCACCAAATATTTATATGTTGGAATTAAGTCCTGCAAGTACGCAATGTACTCACGGTGTTGCTGTTAAGTTGTTTTGCAGGTAATCTCGATTAGGTTGTCCTGAGCCGAGGCTCACTCCACCGATGACTAGTAGACCTTGGAATGAGCGTTTCCAAGATGAGTTGCATGTGAACTCCGATAAGATTTTGAATGAATTTCGAGGAGTTGAAACTTAGAGGGAGAATTATATAATTTTGTATATTAATGCTTCGTTATTTTTTATACATGAACAAACTCAATGGTTTACTTTAAGCAAATTAAGTCCTATGGTGCAAGGTTGGCGTGTTATATGTTGGTTTGCCATTTGGGGTGTTTTATGTCACTCGACCGTTACAAAGATTCTAAAGAGGAGATGTGGATGGCATTCTCCTGGGGGGCCTCGTGTCAGTCGAGAACGGCTTAGGTCGGTCAAGTGGATGACGCATGTGTCGGTCTGGCGGGCGTGGGAACACTCCCCCCGATAGCTGGCACGGGGGACAGCCTGTGGATGCCGAGGGGCACTCTAGCGCCATCCCCCTAGGAGCGGATGTGGCCACCCCTCCCCGGCCCTTGAACCCGGCACTGGTCAGGGCAACTACCTCGGGAGACATGACAACTGTGGTTGAGACGACACCGTCAACTGCACTCCTTCACCTCAGACGACCTCGGCCGACAGGCACCTCAAGCGCTTCGCCGAGCGAATCACAAAGGCAGCCACCACTTTTGGAGCTGCCCGGAGTTGAGACAGCCCTCGGCGGACATGCAACACCCTCGCTCCCCAAGCGAAGCAGGTAGATAGTGGCGCAGAGCATAGCTCATATTCCAGAAGCCAAGCGAGATGAGTACCTTATCATGAAGTGCCTGGGACTTTCCAGCGGGAGGCCGTCTCCGCCGAAGTCGGCCAAGAAGGTGTACGAAGAAATATTCAATGGGGACCCACTCATATGCAGGCGTTGTGTGAGTTGTTCCCACTGGATGGTGACGTACGTGCGCAAGCAGCGCCGGCGCTTGGCAGCCCGGGCGTAGGCCACCTTGCCGGCGCCGCAAATTTAGGTTGATCATTGTCTAATGTAATAGCCTAGCTTACAATACACTAGAGAGGGTCTGAGCTTCCATGTAAATCTTTATTGACTCCCTAGGGTGCCGCTAAGGCGTGTTGTATCGAACTTTTTCTCTATCCTAATATAAAGACGCGCAAATCTTTTGCGTGATGGAGAGAAAAAATTGTTTGGCACCAGTATGACCACACGAGTATACACCATGATTCTGTGGACGCTAACACCTCTGCCCAATGTCTGGGGGCATCATCAGATTGTACATAAAAATTTAGAGATTGCCTCATGAATTCTGGTTGAAGGGCAGGCCTCTGTCTCACTGAGTCACCAGGTCGTGGGTTCAAAGCAGCCTCTCTGCAGATTTGCGGGGGGAAAGACTTGCCTCGGTTTTTCCCTTCTCCAGACCCCCCTCATGTGGGAGCCTCCGGCACTGGATCTGCCTTTGCCCTCATGAATTCTGCTTAAAGCAAGTTTAGACGTTCTTTTTCTCATCCTTACAGCTAATGTGACCAAAACTATGATTGTGGTGATCCCTAGACCAAGGAAGACCACCATCCGGAGAGCAAATCCCGCTGATCCAGCCCTCCTGAAAGAGATAAGGCAAAGCACATGAGGATTGCTAATAGCAGAAGTACAATTCTTCATTTCACAGTTCCACCGCATACGAGAATGGTTCATCTTATATCCTATCGTGTTTTTCCTCCCTGGCATGTGCGCATGCATCAAATACTAGAATATGCAATGTTAATGTTATGTCAAAAAATTGGAAAACTAACATCACTGAGGTTCTGAATTCTTGCAGGAAAACCTTGTCAAACTAAAATGAACCACATAACAAAGTACTGGAGTAGTTCTCTTTTGAGTTTGAGCAAACCTTTTGTTCTCCCAACTGTCTGTGCTGCCCCACCATGGATTGCTGAGCTTTTAACATCAGAAGATGTTCCTGGGTAAAAATTTTCTTAGCATGATCATAAAGTTCCATGTCAAGGCTGTTCAACGAGATAATTTGTTTCAAAATTGCCTCAGGTACCAGCTTCCGTGCCTGCAAAAAGAACTTCCTATGTCATTGCTGAAACATTCTAATATGAAAGCATTCATATTTTTTTATCAGAATATGAAAGCACTCATATATAATATAAGCTAGAAACAAGTAGAAATTTCCAACTATTATTTGAGTGTTGCATTATGACAAAAAGCACATCAACGATTGTGAAGTTTTGAGCACATCAGCCTTAGCATTTGTATCTCTATTTTTTTTTAATTGGCCTCATTGTGTGCTTGCTATTTATAGAGAGGAAGAAATCAGGTATCCACATAAGCTAGAAACTCAAGCAGAAACTTCCAATTATCTTTGGTGTTTTGTGTTATGATGACAAAAAGATAAGCACAAGAATGATTGTGAAGTTTTGGGCACATTAGCCTTAGCATTTTTATCCCTATTTCCTTTTTTTTAGCCTCATTTTGTGCTCGATATTTACAGAGACAAAGGAATCAGGTATCCACATATGGTGCAAATTTTTATAATCGTAAAATAGAAAATGAATCAAGAGCAATCTTCAATGTGCATAAACTTCATTGCCCTTTAATTTGGTCGTTACCTCTTTTGGAAACCTTGCTTCCACTTTCTTTAGTGATATTCTACGACGGCTAGATTCAACCTTCGGCAGTTCAGCAATGCAAGTTTCATAAGCTTCCATCAGTTTACCAATAGTCATCTGGCATCAGGAATAAATTAACATTGTGATCACAGGATAATAACAGGAAACTCTACACAAGGTTCGCAAAAAAAAAGAAGGAATGAAAACTCTACACAAATAATTGAGCCCTTCAAGTAGTGTATTACATTTCCTTTTCCATGTTCGTCGCTGGTAGAGTTCAGGGCTTCATTATTTTGCCAACCATGTGCGTTATTCTATCACGAGAACATAAATATGAGATGGAGTGTACAGATTCCACCATCTAATCCGCAAAACTAAACAGCTCAATTAAAAGGTTTAACCACCCTCATACCAGATGTTCATTTGTTTCTTCATCCTCGTGCTTCACCATGGATGGGTGTGAGCCTGTGAACAGTAGAGATTAGGTCCTCATTTATCATCTTTGTGTTGTCAATACTGTATCAAAAGAATACGGGGAACCATACACCAAGAATGAACATAATATTTCTTTGTGTAATTATTTCTTCAAGTCACTTTTTTTCCATACACCGAGAACCTAATGTTAAGTTATTTCTTCAAGTCACCTTTTTCATATATACTTGCCCTAATGATTTTAGTGTGCAGCAAATCATGAACAAAACCATAGGTTGCTACTTGAACTGCTACACCAGGCACGATAAGAGTGCTGCTTATGCATTTAGTGCTTGGTGAGCAGCTTCGTTACACTAGTTTGAACTTTGCTGAATGTTATGCCGGTTCAAACTCACATTCATTTTGATCAGGGATGCACATACCATGCCTCTGTATTGATGTATGAATCTATACTTGGGTTTCAACAACTGAAGCGATGCATTGCTAATTTGTTAGCGAATTTATCATCAAAACCTAGCAGTACTATCTTTCAGTTTCAATAAAAGATAAAGTTGAGCTGTTGCCCATTGGTTTATAAAATAATGGTGCTACTGAAGACACAATTATAAGTTAGGGCCACCAGATTGCAATGTGTAATACCAGTCTCACTGGGCAGATCTTCCTTGAGATCTAAATCCAATGTCCCAGATTGTGAAAGCACCTGTGCTCCTACCATATGAGCAAACAAACTTGTTGATTCTTCATGAACCTCCGTAAGTCCTACATATAGCATCTGGTCCAGCCTATTCTGTAATAAAAAAAATGATGACATTACTTTTGGGAGGGAAGTATATAAAAAATTCCAGACCCTTTGTATAGTGAATGAATATATTTGCTTTAGTGAATGTTATTGTCATAATGGATTACCTATACTATTTAAGTTCCTTCTGCATGACAGTATAGTCAACACAGTGGTGTTTTACTGTTTCGCATGCTGTAGGATATATAATTAATAAATAATGTATCATATGCTTTGGCCATTGGGATGCGCACCGAAAACTGTCTTTCACGACATTCATCTTTGGTATATACCTTAGCAACTTCAAGCACAATACGACCAAGATCTGGATGCTTTCTCTGACACAATGTCGAACATCGTGTGCTCCATCAAAGTATGAATTGTTCGTTAACCCAGTAATCTGCCAAGGTAACATGAGTACACATAAACAAATTAGAAAACCAGATCGCAAAAGCTGGCTGGGAAATCATCTGCATGCAGATGTTTACTACATACAGTTCTGCTTGTGCAAAAAGATATAAGTATATAACAGTATTAGAAGTATACCCCACACGTTGATGCGGGAACTACGTTGAGATTGAAATATTAAACTATTCATACAATTCTTATGAAGGGGTTAACTATTATATAGTGAATAGCGTGGCAATGCTGATGTGGACAACTAAATGTATGTTAGTGGATAATGTGTCTCGCTGACGTGGATATCATAATTATTCGTACCAGTGAACTTTAATTGCAAGTGATAGTGGACCACTGAGGTGGACATCTTGCATGTCCAGATAACATTCTAGTGGGTTTAGTTGCAAGTGATAGTGAACTGCTGAGGTGGCTATTAGACATGTATAGTCCTGTATACATTGTATTTGGACATGTTGTACTCCAAGCTCCATTGGGCTATATATATATATATATATATATACATATATATACATATACATATATATACATATATATATATATACATATATATATATATATATATATATATATATATTCTGCAGCTGACCATAGAATAACTTATTCTATAGCCACCTTGATTTACGATAATGTTTGTACCAATTTACGATAACATGAATATGCATTTATGATACTCGTGTTACTGCAACTCACGGTGATATTTACCATAATGTTATAGTAAATCACTTAGTAAGGAGTTACTGTAATCTCGTAAATTAGAATAGTAACTATCGTAACTCCAATTGGCCGCAGAATAAGTTATTCTATGGCCAGCTGTAGAATAGTAGTTATATATATATATATATATATATATATATATATATATATATATATATATATATATATATATATATATATATATATATATATATATATATATATATGAAAGGTCACCCCCTAAGAGAGTGTGTCGTGTTTCCCTATCTCTCTACATGGTATCAGCCAATTAGATCTTAATCTTCTGCCCCCTCCCTTCTCTTTCCTGATCTGCCCCCTCCCTTCTCTTTCCCGACTGCGACTCTCGCGCTCGGTCGCGCAGCACGCGTGCGAGACGTCCCCGTGCCCGTCCCACCTCCCCGACGGCTTCCTCCCTCCCCGGCGATGGTTACTGATCCCTCCCTCAGCACCAGCACCATGCCAGCCTCCGCCAACGGAACCATCCCGGCCACTGGCAACGGCACCATGGGTGCCCACGGCGCCGGTCTTGCAGCACCCCCGCCGCCGATCGTGGCTCATCCCTACGCCACGGTCTCCGTCAAATCCCACGTCCCCTTCACGTTGGAGCTGAACTCCAACAACTCGAAGTGGGCGTTCTTCTTCAAGTCGCTATGCAGTAAATTCAGGCTTCACTCGCACATCGACGGCTCCGCTCTTCCTCAGCTTGATGACCCCCAGTGGGACGCCACGGAGTGCTGCGTTCGCGGCTGGATCCTCGGCTCCGTCGATGACTCCATCTTTGATCTCACCATGGATGAGCCCGACCCGACCGCCCGCGACCTCTGAGTGGCCATCGAGGGGATCTTCCACGACAACAAGGCGTCGCGCACCATCTTCCTCCTCAATGAGTTCCACTCCATGGTGCAGGGTGACTCCACCATCTCGGCATACTGCCAGTGCCCGAAGACCAAGGCCACTGCCCTCCACGACGTCGGCCATCCCGTGTAGGACTCACAGCTCGTCCTTGCCCTCCTGTGGGGCCTCAACCCTCGCTTCTCTAACACCGCCGTCGACATCGCCAATTCCGCTTTACTTCCCACGTTCGTCAGAGCCCATGACACGTTGGCTCTCAAGGAGACTCGAATCCTGGGACAAGTCAGTTTCAATATTGAATTATTGTACATTGCGGGTCCACTACAAAATACAAAACACATTTGTATGTACCTCACATTTATAGCAAAGTTAGAGCCATGCAAAACCACGTCACTACCACCACACAAACAACTCACAAAAAGACGATGTAGAAAATACTATTTTTATTCTAAATCATGAGATATTTGGACTATTCTAGATGTATATCTTTTGCTACGTTTTGATTTTTCTAGATGTATATCATTTGCTATACACTGAGGTAACAAAAACAATACATGTATCTAGAAAAACTCAAAATGTTTTATAATTTAGAATGGATAGAGTATCTCTTTATTATTTATTATCCACAACGTATGTAGGGTTCATTCTTCTCTAGTTCGTGCGAATGAGACAAAATCTCAGTGGTGGAGCTTGCTCACTAGAGAACCCATGGCTTGGGTTGGAGCTCCGCTTGATACAGGTTTTGTACCAGGCGTGTCGAGCTCATCACAATTAGAGTCTAATGGTCTTCAAGTACGTTTTTCTTATTTTTTTGTAGCCTTAAACGCGGATATTCCACAATAGTCATGGTGTCGTGCTCATCATATTTGGAGTCTAATAATCTTCAAGTACTTCTCAGTCGCATGTGTGCCTTTAGGTATAAGGATAGGAGTAGTAAGCCTAGCTTGTGTACAGTGTGTCCGAGTGCATGCGTTTGGTGGTGTGGTGTGAGTTTGTGCGCAAGTTCAGATAGTGCAACTTGTACATAGAGTATTACTTCATAAAAAAGAAGATTCTTCTCTCGTTCCTCACTAGTACAATAGTTGCATCGACTCCTGGACAAAGGAGGGCACTCCCAACCTATCTTACCAGATTATTACCATTTATGAAAACATCTAATCATTTGATCTCATTCCCAGCGATTGCCCATTCCAAGGACGTGGCTATTCGAATAGATTCAATACACTCTGCAGAGGTTGTACAAATTTCCCCACACGATAGACACAGTCCGACACCATCGTTATGGATTAGATAGGTCTAACGAGATCCCGTACCCGAAGGGAATGACCTTAGATTTCTGTATAATTCTACCACTGCTTCTCAGGGGCTGGAAATAGAACTTTGGATGACCACATAGCATCCAATTCAATAATCCGGATGATACCATATCATCCGGTCAATAATAAGAGGGCTCGAACACGGCTAAATCAAGGGGCTTAACATGGAGGATCACATAGCAACCACGCCAACCGGACCACGGAAGATCACATAGCACCGTGTCTTCTCCTGATATTCCGTTGCGGGATTCACTTGTTACTCTTGGTGGTTGCCGCCACCTAGACGGCTTGGAGCAGCGAGGATCGTCGAGCGGAGGTTGGTGATTGTCTCCGGCTCCGATCGTGGTGATTGTGAGGGGTTCTTGACCTTTCCCCGGCGGAGAGCCAAAAGGTACTCTAGTGAATTGCTCGTGGCTTGTGTGATCCTCATCTTGTGTTGGTTGTGCGGCACCCTATTGAGGGTTTGGCGTGTGATGCCAATTAGCACATGAACCTCCAAGTGAGTGAATCGCCACAACGAGGATTAGCTTGCCGGCAAGCAAGTGAACCTCGGTAAAAAATCATTGTGTCATCATTTGATTCTGAGGTGATTGGTCTTTATTGTTATTCATTCTTGTGATTGATTGGCTCCTTCCTCTACACGGCGGTATAATCATCTTGATCACTCTCTTTACATTACCGCAAACTAGTTGTCAAGCTCTTTAGTGTAGCTAGTTGTGAGAGCTTGTTAGTTTGGTTAGTGTGGCTCTTTAGTTAGCATTTGAGAGCACACTAACTTAGTGTAGTGCCATAGCCTTTGTGTGGTTAGAATCAATAGAAACTAGAATTGTGGTAGGTGGCTTGCATTTTTAGTAGGCTAGCGCAACACTTGCTTCGCCTCATAATTGTCTAACCGGTTTGTTAAGTGTTGTAGAAATTTTTTGTTAGGCTATTCACCCCCTTATAGCCATTAGGATCTTTCAAGTGGTATCAGAGCCGAGGTCACCGTGATTTGAGGCTTAACAACCTTCGGTGTAAAAATGGCTCAAATCAACAACACCAAGAAGTTACCCTAATTTGATGGCACAAATTATCCATATTGAAAATCAAAGATGACCACACATATCAAGTCAATCAATAGAAAAGTGTGGAAGGTGGTAGAAACCAAAATTGAGATTGATGATCCGGAGAATCCCACCATGGCCGAAGAAGTGCTTCTCCAAAATAATGACATTGCTCTAAGTGCCATTCATGATGCAATTGATGAGAGAACATTTGAGCAAATCAAGAATATTGAGATGTCTCATGAGGCTTGAAAAAAGTTGGAAGAATCATTTAAGGGCACTCAAGCCGTGAAGGGTGCAAAGGCATATATTCTCAAAGAGAAGTTTGCAAGCTTCAAGATAAAGGAGGATGCACTAGTACAGAAACGAGCTGTACTCCCAGTTGGAAAACCCCTTCAGTCCCAGTTTCCCAACTGGGAGCATGAATGTGGGACTAAAGGGCCCCTCCTTTAGTCCCAGGTGGTAATACCAACCGGGGCTAAAGAGGCCTCCTGGCCTGGCCACGTGGGCCGGCCCTTTAGTCCCGGTTGGTAAAGGTTTTCTTTTTTTTTCTTTTTTTTGTTTCTATTTTCAATTGATGATTCGTTTTGGTTTTTGAATGGGTTTTCGAATACGCATTCTACGTTGCTAATAATATACGTATTCTACACGCTTATAATGTTAGAACATTTTGTACAAACTAAAGTATGAAACTAACGTATATATTACATGCATATACATATATTGCACGTTATTGTTTGACGCTTCATTCATGATTCATGCTACTGACAGGCACATACAAGAGATCAAACGATCGTCATCTTCCAAACACAGACCCAATTAATGTCAAGCCGCAAGAAATCGAAACGAGCAAAACACAGACCCAATTGATGGCTCCGGGGCTCCTTGTCCTCGGCGGTGCGTCGGCTTGGGCATGCGCGCTCTTCGATGTGGATGAGGACGAGCGAGGCGGCGGCGGGGCACCGGGGGATGAGGATAACACGCGCTCCGGTGAGGACGAGCGAGGTGGGCCGAGGATGAGGAGGACGCGCACTCCAGCGAGGACGAGCGAGGCGTGTGGGCTAGGGACGAGCGAGGCATGCACTGGCTAGCCGGAGAAGAAACGTGCATGACGAGGCGAGGCTAGGGTGGTCGCCTGGGGGCGGCGGCGCTGCTAGATCGGATCTGGTGGAGAAGATGAGGCGACGGCGTGTCTTGGCGGCTACTGGATCCGGTTGGAGAAGAAGGCGCACTACGAGTTGAGGTGGAGATGACGACAAACGGCGTGGGGACGGCGGCAAAGATCGAAGCGAAGCGTGGCGGTGGTGGCGCGGCCGAGCCTGGATTGATCGGGCGACGGAGACAGAGAGGAAGAGAACTAGAGAAGGGAGAAGGGCGTGGTTTATAAAGGGGGACCTTTAGTCCCGGGTGATGGTTAGAACCGGGACTAAAGGTTCTTTAGTCCCGAGTGATGGTTAGAACCAGGACTTAAAGGTCTGATCTTTAGTCCCGGGTGTAGCCACGGCCCGGGAGTAAAGGGGATATTGGCGGGCCGTAAAAACGCAGCCCATCTTGTGTTCCGGGTGGTTGATCCACCCGGGAGTAAAGGTGGGCTGCAGTTTGGCTTCCCGCTAGTTTCAAGCTCCATTTGTTTTTTATATATTTCTTTCTATAAAATGTGAAAGTCTTGTTAATTGCACAGTAAATTAAATACAAGACATAAAATTGTTTTAAAAGAATATGGATTTACTTTTGCTTTATTGCACACAGGAAAATTGCGTGACCTAAAGTTTTTTTGTTTTTTCTTATAAATATTGAAACATAATGTCATTAATAATTACTATTTCGTTAATTGTGTGACCTAAAGTTTTTTGTTTTTTCATTTTTTCATCACTCATTGTCCAAAAGCGACATGGAAATCCCACCGTCAAACACAAATTTAATCTGAACATAGAAAAAAGGAAACACCTAATAAACATCTCTAAATTCACAATTATTACGGATCCACCAAGGAGGAGTTTTGTAGAACTGTGTAGTGTGCTTTATTAAAATAATTGTTCTGCGTACCAACCGGCGATGAAGCAAGAACACTGAGGTCGAAGTGGCTTAGGCTCGGGGAGGAAGAAGAGGTATATAGGAGGGGACCTTTAGTCCTGGTTGGAGACACCAACCAGGACTAAAAGTCCCTTTCTAGTCCCGGATGGAACCTCCAGCCAGGAGTAGACTTTTACTCCCGGTTGGAGGGACCAACTGGGAGTAAAAGTTAACCTTTAGTGCTGGTTGGTAGCTCCAACCGGGACTAAAGGTCCCCTGCAGCAAAAATCTACCATAGTAGCCGTTGGGCAGGGACCTTTAGTCCCGATTGGAGCTACAAACCAGGACTAAAGGTCTCCCTAGTCCCGGGCGCGAAAAATACCGGGACTAAAGCCAAATTTCGAAGTGGATCAAAAGTCATTTCTCTACTAGTGATGAGAGTGTGCCAAAGATATTCCATAGGCTTCAAGTGCTTGTCAATGATCTCAAAGCACTTGGAGAAGAGGTGAAAGATAAGGACTTCTCCCATAAGTTCTTGAGATGTTTGCCTTCAAGATTTGGCACATTGGTCACTATCCTAGTGAGGAGTGGTTTGGACACCATGACAACAAACCAAGTGTTGGGAGATATAATGACCGATGATACATATAGAGATGATGATGAGAAGGAAGAAAAGAAGTAGAAGAAAGATGAGAAGAAGGATGAGAAGAAGAAGAGCGTGGCATTCAAGGCCACATCATCCAAGGGCAAGGCAAAGCAAGATACATCAAGTAAAGATGATGACTCATGGGATGATGATGATGATGAGAAGATGGCTCTCTTTATCAAGAGATTTGGCAAGTTCATGATGAAGAAGAGCTACCGTGCTAGAAGGAAGAAATCTTCATCCAAGAATAAGGAAGAGTCAAGAAGGTGCTTCAATTATGGAAGCAAAGATCATCTTGTTGCTCAATGCCCATATAATAGTGACAAAGATGATGACAAGAAGAACAAGAAGAAGGACAAGAAGGAAAAGAAGAGAAGAAGGACAAGATGACCTTCAAGAAGAAGAAGGGTGGTTCATATGTGGTCACTTGGGATAGTGATGCTTCCTCAAGTGATGATGATGATAGTGATGATGACAAGACCACCAAGAAGAAGGCACTTGCAAGCATTGCAATCAATGAGAAGCCTTCTCTCTTCGACACTCCATCATGCTTCATGGCTAAGGCCACTAAGGTACAAATTTGTGATGATGGAAGTGATGAGGAACATGATAATGTAAATGAAAATGAAAGTGATAGTGATGATGATGAACCTACTAAGGATGAACTATTTGACATGCTAGAAGATGCTAAAGAACACTTTGACATCAAGAGAAGGGAATGCAAAAGCTTGCGTAAGGAACTAAAAGACCTTAAGCAAAGCCTTTGATGAGCTCAATGCATCTTATGAGGGGCTAGAGGAAGCCCATGAGAAGCTTGGCAAGGCTCATAAAAAGCTTAAAAAGGCTCATTCCTCTTTGCTTGATGAGCAAAATAAAAAGAAACATGTTGAAACTTGCAATGTAGGCTTGACTTGTGATATAATTGATGAATCATTATCTATGCCTATCATTGTTGCTCCTACTAACCCTTCTTGTAGTACTTCTACTTCCACCTCATCTAGTAGTGATGGTTTCACTTGTGATACCTCACTAATGGTTGAGAATGAGAACCTCAAGAAGGAGGTCAATAAGCTCACTCACACCTTGGCTAAGGCTTATGGTGGTGAGGACCGCTTGCTTATGTGCTTGGGTAGCTAAAGAGCTTCTCTCTACAAAGAGGAATTGGGCTATATCCCCAAGAAAGGCAAGGCAACCTTTGCTCCTCACAAGACTAGTTTTGTGAAGAACAATGGTCGGTTTTGCACTAGTTGCAAGCAAGTTGGTCATAAAGAGCATGAATACAACAACAAGAGCAAAAATGCTAATGTATCCTCCATTAAGCTTGATTCTTTCTATATGCTTACCAAGGGTGCAAATGGTGTAAAGGCTAAGTTCATTGGTAAACTATGGATGGGCTCAAAGAAGAAAGCCATTTGGGTACCAAAGAGCTTAGTGACTAACCTTTAAGGACCCAAGCAAGTTTGGGTATCTAAAAAGAATTGATCTTCTTTTGCAGGTTAATTACAAAGCCGGAGGAAGGCATTAGGTTCTTGATAGTGGGTGTACTCAACACATGACCGGTGATGCAAGAATGTTCAACTCAATCAACACCAATGGCAATGATGGTTATGATAGTATCACATTTGGTGACAATGGCAAAGGCAAGGTCAAAGGGCTTGGCAAGATTGCAATATCCAATGACATGAACATTTTCAATGTGTTGCTAGTAGAGAGCTTGAATTTTAACTTGCTATCCGTGGCTCAATTATGTGATTTTAGATTCAAATACATATTTGGGGTAGATAATGTAGAGATCATAAGTGTAGATGGATCTAACTTGATCTTCAAAGGCTTTAGATATGAGAATCTATACTTGGTTGATTTCAATGCTAGTGAAGCTAGATTATCTACATGCCTGTTCACTAAGTCTAGCATGGGTTGGTTATGGCATAGAAGGCTTGGTCATGTTGGAATAAAACAATTGAATAGATTGGTTAAGCATGACTTAGTTAGAGACTTCAAAGATGTAGTGTTTGAGAAAGATAAGCTTTGTAGCTCTTGTCAAGCCGGCAAACAAGTTAGAAACACCCATCCTAAGAAAAGCTTGATGAGCACTAGTAAAGCATTTGAGTTATTGCACATGGACTTGTTTGGGCCAACACAATACACTAGCATTGGTGGTAACAAATATGGCTTTGTGATAGTAGATGATTATACTAGATACACATGGGTATTCTTTCTAGTGGACAAAAGTGATGTGTTTGCAACATTCAAATCATTTGTTAAGGGCATTCACAATGAGTTTGAAACAACCATCAAGAGAGTTAGAAGTGACAATGGTAGTGAGTTCAAGAATACTAGAATTAATGAGTTATGTGATGAATTTGGAATTAGACATCAATTCTCGGCCAAGTACACTCCACAATCAAATGGCCTTGTTGAGAGGAAGAATAGAACACTCATTGATATGACAAGGTCAATGCTTAGTGAATACAATGTGAGTCAATCTTTTTGGGCCAAAACTATCAACACGGCTTGCTATTGTAGCAACCGCCTCTATTGTCACCCATTGAAAGAGAAGACACCATATGAGCTCTTGAATGGTAGAAAGCCCAACATTGCATATTTTTGGGTCTTTGGTTGTAAATGCTATATCTTGAAGAAAGGCACTAGATTGGGCAAGTTTGACAAGAAATGTGATGAAGGATTCCTACTTGGTTATTCCACTACAAGCAAAGCATATAGAGTTTGGAATTTGGATAGTGGTACTCTTGATGAAGTTCATAATGTTGAATTTGATGAAACCAAGGGTTCATAAGTAGAGAATGAGAACTTAGAAGATGTTAGAGGCATTCAACTTTCAAATGCCATGAAGAACATGGATGCTGGTGAATTGAGACCTAGGCAAGTGAATGATGATAAAGATGATCAAGTGCAAGTGATCTCTAACTCAAGTATGCAAGATGATACAAATCAAGTTAGTACAAGTGGCTCTCATGATAATGAACAAGATCAAGTGGCTAGTACATCATCTCAACCCAATGATCAAGCAAGTGCAAGCAATCAAGTTCCAATCCTCCAACCAACAAATATTGCAAGAGATCATCCATTGGACACTATAATTGGTGATATTTCTAGAGGTGTACAAACAAGATCAAGATTGGCCTCATTTTGTGAGCATTTCTCATTTGTGTCATCCATTGAACCAAAGAAGATAGATGAAGCATTGAAGGATGTTGATTGGGTGAATGCTATGCATGAAGAATTGAATAACTTCATAAGAAATCAAGTATGAAAATTAGTAGAGAGACCAAAGGGACACAATGTGATTGGAACCAAATAGGTCTTTAGAAACAAGCAAGATCAAGATGGGATAGTAGTAAGGAACAAAGCAAGATTAGTAGCACAAGGCTATACACAAGTTGAAGGGCTTGACTTTGGAGAAACATATGCCCTGGTTGCTAGATTAAAAGCAATTAGGATCTTGCTAGCTTATGCTTGTGCCCATAACATCAAGCTCTATCAAATGGATGTTAAGAGTGCATTTCTCAATGGTTACATCAATGAAGAAGTATATGTTGAGCAACCTCCCGGTTTTGAAGATGACAAGAAGCCTGACCATGTGTATAAGTTGAAGAAGGCATTGTATGGCTTGAAGCAAACACCTAGAGCATGGTATGAGAGATTGAGGGACTTCCTACTCTCTAAAGGGTTCATGATGGGCAAGGTTGACACCACTCTTTTCATCAAGAAGATTGGAAAAGATTTGTTTGTATTGCAAATCTATGTTGATGACATCATATTTGGATCAACAAATCAAGACTTTTGTGATGAGTTTGGAAAGATGATGGCTAATAAGTTTGAGATGTTTATGATTGGAGAGTTAAGTTACTTCCTTGGTCTTCAAATCAAGCAATTGAAGAATGGTACTTTTGTGAGTCAAGGCAAGTATATCAAGAACATGATTAAGAAGTTTGGCATGAGTGATAGTAAAGCCATTAGTACACCAATAGGAACAAATGGAAACTTGGTTAGTGATGCAAGTGGCAATATGGTGGATCAAAAATTGTATCGGTCTATGATTGGAAGCCTACTCTATGTGACCGCATCAAGGCCGGATGTCATATTTAGTGTATGCATGTGTGCAAGATTTCAAGCCTCACTAAGAGAAAGTCATTTGAAGGCTACAAAGAGAATATTGAGGTACTTGAAGCATACACAAAATGTTGGTTTGTGGTATCCCAAAGGAGCAAAGTTTGAGCTAGTTGGTTACTCCAACTTGGATTATGCGGAATGCAAGGTTGAAAGGAAGAGCACCTCGGGCACATGTCAATTGTTGGAAAGATCACTTGTTTCATGGTCATCAAAGAAGCAAAATAGTGTTGCATTATCAACCGCCGAAGCTGAATACATATCTGCCGGTAGTTGTTATGCACAAATACTTTGGATGAAGGCCACTTTGAGTGATTTTGGAATCAAGTTCAAGAAAGTGCCATTGCTATATGACAATGAGAGTGCAATCAAGTTGACCAACAATCCGGTTCAACATGCAAGAACAAAGCACATTGATGTCTGCCACCATTTCATAAAAGATCACCAACAAAAAGGGGATATTTGCATCGAGAGTGTAGGCACCAAAGATCAACTTGCCGATATATTCACCAAGCCATTGGATGAGAAAAGGTTTTGCAAGCTAAGGAATGAGTTGAACATATTGGATTTCTCAAATATGTGTTGATGCACCCCCCCCACTCACATGACATGCCTCTCCTTCGAGCAATCCAAGGTAAAAGTTGATTGGCATGGCATACATCCTTGCTAAGGACATGTTTAGTGCATCTAGACATCTTTTACATTTAATGGGCTCATTCATGAAAATCAAATAAATTTGATGATTGTATGGTACCACTATTGCTTCTATGCTTATTTTGATCTAGTGGTAGTATATGACATGTTTGTGGGCTTATAAACCTAGTGTTTGATCTAGAAAACGAGCTCTAAGTGTTTAACTCAACATAGTACAAGATAACCCTTATTTGGAGGTATGAAGAAGCGTGTCCTTAGATCAAACCGAGTTAAATATCTTTGGCAAATGATCTAGATTGGACCAAATTTGAGAAAATGATCCTCACCCCATTGATTGACATTGATAATCTCAACCTATCTATAGTTTAAGCCTTTGTGGTCATTGATGACAAAGGGGGAGAAATAGTGTACAAAGATAGTGATAGTGATAAGACAACAAAGAGGGAGAATTTGATATAGGGGGAGAAATATGACAAAGGAAAGGGATCAATTAAACTTTGAGCACACAAGTAGGGGGAGCAAGCTCATGAACTTGTATGATGCATTTGAATGTGTATTTCATATGTTTGCTTGCATGGCACAAGTTTTGAATTTCAATATCTATGCTTGTGTGGTGTATGCTAGTTGTAGGTTTGAATGATGAAATGAAAATCTAGTATGCATAGGTTATCTAGTGATTTCATTTCCAAGTGTTTCCAAGTGGTATCAAGCTAACCATGGTGCTAAGGATGGTATAATAGTACACTCCGATTGGTATCACGCTTCAAAGGTCCATCTTATATACCTTAGCATCATTTGGTAGACATTGTCTCCTATATTTCCTATCTAAGCATATGTGCTAGCTACAATCCAAACTCTTAGCACACATGTAGGAGGAGCAATTGCTACCATCTAGGGTTCATGGAACTTGTCCATATCCTTTTACACATGGTAAATATGCTTGGACAAGCAACATGGATTTAATTGAATTTCAATTCATATCTTTGTGTAAGGGTTGTCATCAATTACCAAAAAGGGGGAGATTGAAAGCTCTAGTTTGGTTTTGGTGAATTGATGAAACCATAAGTGCTAACCTAGTTCATCAAGTGATTATGAGATAGGTAGCACATTCCAAGTGGTGAAGAGAATGAAGATCATAACATGATGATGGTGATGCCATGGTGATGATCAAGTACTTGGACTTGAAAAGGAGAAATAGAAAAACAAAAGGCTCAAGACAAAGGTATAAATGGTAGGTGCCATTTTGTTTTGGTGATCGAGACACTTAGTGAGTGTGATCACATTTAGGTTCGATAGCCGTACTATCAAGAGGGGTGAAACTCGTATCAAAATACGGTTATCAAAGTGCCACTAGATGCTCTAACTCATTGCATATGCATTTAGGATCTAGTGGAGTGCTAACACCCTTGAAAATGTTTTGTGAAAATATGCTAACACATGTGCACAAGGTGATACACTTGGTGGTTGGCACATTTGAGCAAGGGTTAGGAACTTCACCGGCGGAGTATCCGCCCGTAGAGTGCGGACAGTCCGACGGTGCCACCGGCGCCCTATACAAAAAAGACAGAGGTCACTGTAAGTGACCAGACGCTGGACTCGGTTGGACCAGTGCGTTTGGTTAGTAGAAGCTGCAAAGTTGCTGACGCCGTGTGACCGGACGCTGGGTGAGTCTGGTCGAGCATGAAAAATCATTTCTGGATGCTTACTGGAAACGACCGGATGCTGGGTCACTGAGTGACCGGACGCTGGAGGGGTGCGTCTGGTCCTGCTAACATGGTAGTACATAGACGAGACGTTGTGTGACCGGACGCTGGGTGAGTCTGGTTGAGCATGACCGGACGCGTCCAGTCGTGAAAATTTGTTTCTGGATGCTTACTAGAAATGACCGAACGCTGGGGTTCATCGTCTGTTCACTTTGTGCTGCTGCATCTGGTCATCACTTAACCGTTGAGATCGGGCGCTCAGTATTTGAAGAGAGGGGACACGTGGAACGCATTGCGTGACCGGACGCTGAGGTCCAGCGTTCGGTCAATATGACCGGAGCGTCCGGTCACCCCGTGTTGTGCCCAGTGAAGGGGTACAATGGCTCTATTTCGTGGAGGCTTCTATTTAAGCCCCATGGCTGGCTCAAGCTCACTCTCTTGGCCATTTGCATTGACATAGCAACCTTGTGAGCTTAGCCAAAGCCCTCCCACTCATCTTCATCATAGATTCATCATCTTTGTGAGATTGAGAGAGAATCCAAGTGCATTGCTTGAGTGTTTGCATCTAGAGGCACTTGGTGTTCATGTTTCGCTGCGGGATTCGCTTGTTACTCTTGGTGGTTGCCACCACCTAGACGGCTTGGAGCAGCGAGGATCGTCGAGCGGAGGTTCGTGATTGTCTCTGGCTCCGATCGTGGTAATTGTGAGGGGTTCTTGACCTTTCCCCGGTGGAGAGACAAAAGGTACTCTAGTGAATTGTTCGTGGCTTGTGTGATCTTCATCTTGTGTTGGTTGTGTGGCACCCTACTGAGGGTTTGGCGTGTGATGCCAATTAGCGCGTGAACCTCCAAGTGAGTGAATCACCACAATGAGGACTAGCTTGCCGGTAAGCAAGTGAACCTCGGTAAAAAATCATTGTGTCATCATTTGATTCCGAGGTGATTGGTCTTCATTGTTATTCATTCTTGTGATTGATTAGCTCCTTCCTCTACACGGCGGTATAATCATCTTGCTCACTCTCTTTACATTACCGCAAACTAGTTGTCAAGCTCTTTAGTGTAGCTGGTTGTGAGAGCTTATTAGTTTGGTTAGTGTGGCTCTTTAGTTAACATTTGAGAGCACACTAACTTAGTGTAGTGCCATAGCCTTTGTGTGGTTAGAATCAATAGAAACTAGAATTGTGGTAGGTGGCTTGTATTTTTAGTAGGCTAGTGCAATACTTGCTTTGCCTTATAATTGTCTAACCAGTTTGTTAAGTGTTGTTGTAGAAATTTTTTATAGGGGAAAGGTGGTTTAGGGATGGTATTTTGTGTGGAGAGCAGGTGGGTGTTAGGATAGATATGTGTGATATAAGGGGTGGTGGTTTAGGGATGGTATTTTGTGTGGAGAGCAGGTGGGTGTTAGGACTTGCCTCCGTTCGCTGGCGAGCGTATCCTTACTCCAAGTCTCAGATTCCTGTATTTCTGGCTCCTATGTATGCACCTCTAGATCCGTCTTCGATCCTACTTTTCTAATGCCGACAAGCAAAGGAATACCTGGCAAGGAAAACAATACATACACAATCAAGCAATTTAGGAAGGGGTGGTTCTACGTAGGTGGGTCCTGACGGTTGATAGATTTAATTATAATACTATCATTACTATGCCAATTTGAAGTAAGATGTAGATGAAGAGAATTCATCTATCAAGATGTGGCTTCCTATAGGTTAGGTGGACATGGTGTGGTTTTTCCGATGGAAAACCAGACCACATTATTATGTTTCACTATTATGTGAACCTGAAAGAGAAAGCTTGATGAAGTCGTCATATCTGACTTGGCTAGCTTCTACAGGCCCACTGGGGTGTGTTGGGTTAATTAGGTGGGTTCCTAATTAGGCTAAGTAAAAGAGTAGGTTTATGGTGGTATAGGTTTCGGTTAGGATTATGCATTTATATATACCTGGGATTAATTAGGATAGGAATACAATATATATATATATATATATATATATATATATATATTGGTTGACCACTGTTATGCTTATATGTGTCCTATACACGGGGTATACCTATGTATGTATATACCATATTACTTTATGTACATGTATTTGAGTATATATATATATGTTTTATATTTATACGCGAAGGTTAATATTAATTTAAATAGGAAAGGAAAACAAACAAACTAGAATTTAAATGGGCACCAAATAATAGGGTGAAGGATATGATTAGGTTGAGCTTGATTTTAGAAGATTTTTGCTGAAAGAGTCAAGTGATTTGGATTTAAGATGGAGGAGATATGGATTTCCAAAGATTTAATAGAGAAAAGATATTTGGAATACTCTTTGGGAATTATTTCTGGAAATTTGGATGATGGAAATGGTATGGAAATGCTTGGATAGGTTCTTGGGTGTGGCTAGTTTATTTAGGAATTTTCTGGGAATTTTTCTATGCAGGAAAAGGGCTTTTTCACCTCTCTGTGTGCAATGCTCGGATGTACCCAGCATTTTCCTCCCTCAGTCCAGAGGCTGATGCGTGGGCCAGCGCGGGCGGGGTCAGCCTGCCAGCACTGTGCTGTGCGCAAGGCCTTTCACTATGCCGTGGACAGCTTGCCTCACTGTGCCATGGACCAAGCTACCCTCCAACTGGTTCATGTGAGCCGAGTCTACGGAGAGAAGGGGAGAGAGAGAAGAGGGGCTACTGTGGCTGCCACGTGGGTCCAGGATGTCGGTGTCGTGTGCCACCGATTTGTGGGCCATCTCCGGCTCCACCTGTCTTAACGGGCGTGGACGCCGTTGCGGCTCGGGCCCGCTTCACAGAGACAGACAGACGGACGGGCGGCGACGGCGGGGCGACGACGGCGCTTAACGTGGCGGTGGGAGCAGAGCAACGGCCGGAGGCTCACCGGAGTAGCTTACGCCGGCGGCTTCGGTGATCAAAACTCGTACCCGACTAGCTGCCGGTATCCCAGAGGTCAACCTGCAGCTGTTGAAGGCATCCTGAGGGACAGCGGGGGCTTGAAGCGGAGAGGGTGGCTCGCCGGAGCGACGGCGGCGGCGCGGTGACCAGTGGGTGCTCCTTTCGGCGCATTCTAGCAAATGAGGAGGGGTGGCGTGTGGTCACGGTGCACCAGCGGGTGTGTAGCAGGGGTTGCACAACCCGGCCATGCCTTGCCGGTGACGGACGTGGGCAACGGCGGCTCGGCGGCGGTCCGTCATCGGCGGCAGGGCAACATAGGGGGAATGGAGGGCTAGTAGTCGGTGGAGGAGATATTGGAGGGATCAAGGGACTCGTTAGCTACCCTAATCGACCTATGGTGGACCAACCGAGGAGAGCTTGGAGCTCGCTCCAATGGCGAACGCGGCGGACTGAGTTGGGGAAGAATGAGCTAGCGCTTGGAAGGAGAGGGGAGGAGAGAAACTGAGGGGGATATGGAGTGTTCCTAGTTTAGGCGGAGCTCTCCGTTCTACTCGTTGCTCCAGACGCTCGCCGGCCGAGCCTCTTTATAGGCCGGCGAGGTCGGTGCCGGTGGCGGATATTTTGTTGTGGCGGCGAGATATTTTGCCTCGGATTCCTTTGCCGAGCATGTGCTCGGGCTTGTCTGGCAGTGGGATGGCGGCTGCGCAGCTCGTGCTTATCCGACTGGCTGAGGGGAAACGGGAGCCGGAGCGCCGTCATGGCGGCGGCAACAGTCGGCTCGCCAGGTTTTGCCGCGTGGCAGAGAGGACAGGGTCGCGAAGGTTCGTGGGGTCCAGTGGCGGCGGCGTCCTTATCCATTCGACTGTTGGCGGGGTGATGGCTGGCGGCAGCGAGCTCGAGGCGGCGGTAGACGACGCAGTATTTGCACTGGCGTCGGGAGGAAGACGACGGTCGCGAGTGGGGAGAGGTGCAGCCGTGCAGGGCTGCAGCGCGCGCGGCTGGGCTGGTGGGTGGCGGTCCACACGGGTGAGAGGAGGAGGGGAAGGCGGGCCGCGGCGCAGGTCAAAAGGAGAGGGAGAGGGGAAATGAGCCCGAGGACCATTTTCCTTTTATGAATTCCTTTTCCATTTCCCAAATTCAGAACTAGCCACATTTTGAATGGTTTGAATTCGAATTCAAGGAAAATTTGAATGGTGGGGGTTTGGGGATGAGTCATGGAGGGTTTTAAAGGGAAGTTCAAGGAGTTTTGGGAAAAGTCAAGGGGAATTATTTGGTGCCAAATTAAATTCTAGGAAAACAATCATTCAAGCACGCATTCCACACATTCCAACATACATGCATATGGTGTATTTTTGATACACGGGTTTTGAAAAATGTTTTAGTTGTCGTTTTGTGGGAACTAAGTTATCCAAGTTTTAATTTGTTATGAAATTTTAAAAAGTTCAAATTTTTAGTGGATTTTATCATGATGCAAAACACAGGGTGTTACAGATCTACCCCACTTAGAAGAATCTCGTCCCCGAGATTCAAGTAAACTAGAGGGAGAAACCTAGAGAGAAGAATCTAGAGAGAGGGAGAAGGGTCTAGATCGTGGTTTTCTATTTGTCTTACTGTGCAGTCTTCCCGAAGGTTCCTCGTGATACCACCATTATACCATCCTGCCGATCATGAAGATACCACTCCACCGGGGAGAATACCGCCCTATTTGGATAAGGGAATACTACTGTCGGTGCGGGACCCACGGGATACCCTGCAAGAAAGGGAGAAGACCTAGTCTAATTAGAATTTTTCCCCTGTAATCTTAGTAGCAGTATTACTCTGTAATCCTACTAGGAACTCTCATTATAAACCGACTAAGACTCTAGCCTCCTGACTATATAAAGGAGGGCAGGGCTCCTTAGATAGGGGTGGAAGAGAACAATTGTACACAACACTCGACAATCAATCCAACGCAAAGGCTAACGCCAACTGGACGTAGGCCTATTACTCGATCAAAGATCGAGGGTCCAAACCAGGATAAATCGACTGTCTCTTGTGTTAACCATCGAGTTCTGCATACGCTGAAGCCCGAACATACTGCCTCGGGTACCCCCATGGCAGGCTATAAGTGGTCAAACATCGACAGCTGGCGCGCCAGGTAGGGGCTTTCGGCGACTTTACATCCGAGAGCTCGATGGACCTCGACAACATAATCTTCTCGAAGGGATCAATCTTCATCTTCGGTTCATGGATCTGCGAGGCAGGCGACGATGGCAAGCTCCAAGGCCGTCTCCTCGAAGATTCAGATCATCATCAGGACTCTTTCAGTTCGACGACAACGACAGATCAGCTTGTTGGAAGATTCGCGCAACTATCGATTTGCAATCCAACTTGGATTCTGTGACTTCACGCATCCGATTCAAACTCAAGTTCTGCTTCTGAAATGAAGTCTTATGCGAGTTCTTTTGGAAAGCCGAGTTCTTTTCTGACAAAACTCCAGAACCTGACGTCAACCTGTTAAGAATACTACTCGGAGTACACTTAGGATACTTCAAAGAAGTCGGGTCCTCTTCCGTTCGGACTCCACAACATGGCAACACCTTATCAGACATGGCGTGAAGGATCCACCTATCCCGTGCTAGGAATGCCACTGAAAGGAGCCTAGGAAGGTCTCATTTTAACTATAACATCTCAAGACTGCATCATTCATTGGCTAGATACTGTTCCTGAGGATGACGGCACCCAACTAGTCGACGATACGACAACAACGATTCTACCCTACCAAGGAGATTCGATCTATGACCTTGAAACCTCTACTAAAGTTATCAATAGTTCTGGCTATACGGAAATCAACGACGATGACAGAACAACTCACGCTAGAGAAGTATTGATGATTCACCGTCCTCGATCACCATTGATTCCCCCAGAAGCACCCGACGTAAGATCTTCAGATGAATCTAAGTCCAACATATCACCATTTATCTAGGGGCACGATGGTGAGACTGAGAGTCAGAGGCAAGCGAGAGAAAGAAAGAACAAATTGAAACAAGGACGACAACGCCGTGCGAAACAGCGAAAAGACACTTGGATCAAATATGAATCAGATCTAGCCGAGTATAATAGAAGAAAATTAGAATGAGAGATCGAAGAAGGACGAGCAGCGAATACACCCTATGATAAGATTCGAGAAGCACTAGAAGAACTCAGGGCGACCTCACATCCTAATGAGAAACAAGAACAGCTCCGAGATTTCCTCCGATCAACAGTCTTTAGAACGAACGACGGAAAGGAAACATCTCATGAACAGGAAGATCAAAATCAAAGGAAGTCTGTTTTCGAAAGACTAGGACCAAGTGGAAGTCACAACGGAGAGAGCCAAAGAAATCATAGTCAAAATAACCAAGTCGAGCAGAGCACCTACTCGGACAGCCACACAAAACTACTCTCACCAAGACGACAGTTGGCAAGAAGGGGGCGCAGAATCAGAATATACAGAAGCAAGAACGCACGATAGATTCCCTTGTTTTGCAAACAGGCTTGCTTCGATACGACTACCTCACAAGTTCAAACCATCCAACCACTCCAAGTACGATGGCAAGACCGAACCAAAGCAATGGCTCAAGATTTACTCACAATCAATTGAATTGGCCGGTGGGGACGATGACATCAAAACCTTGTTCTTTCCCATGGCCCTGGAAACCATGCCACTTCATTGGTTTGACAAACTGAATCCAGGATCAATCAGAAATTGAGAAGACTTGCAAAGAGCTTTCTGTGAAAATTTTGCGGGAATTATTACACATCCAATCACACACGCAGAGTTAAAAGGACTCAAATAGAAAGGGGGTGAAAGTCTCATAAATTACTATCGACGATTTGGCGAACTACGAGCTCAAGTACATGACATCACACAACGAGAAGTAATCGAAGCCTTCTCTCACAGAATCATGGCTAGGTGGCAATTTCAAGACTTCTACAAAGAAAACACAAGAAACAATGAAGAATTTAGAAGAATAGTGGAAAAGATGATTACTGTAGAGGAGAAGACACGAGAAAGATTCTTGGATAGGAACAACAGAGACAACCCGGACAGGCAAATTCCTCAAAACAGCAGACATCAAGAGAGAAAGCGTGGTCCAGACAACACAGTAGCAATGGTTGATAAATCAAAGAAATTCACCAAGCCTAGAAGATATGACGACATTGAGAACATACGTTGCCCCTTGCACCCCAATGGAAAGCACACCATCGAAAATTGCTACACCTTCAACGAAAGATACACTAGAAAAGATAGCAAGGGAAGCAATAAAGAAGACAATCAGAAAAAAGGAGACAACAATGAAGACAAGGGATTCCAAAAATCCAAAGGAACAGTGGCAGTAATCTTTGCCGGGGTTCCAGATTCCAGAAGCAAACATCAAGAAAAACTAGCGTTAAGAACAATCATGGCAGCAGAACCTGCTACACCAAGATATCTCAACTGGTCAGAGTACCCAATCCAATTCTCAAGAGAAGACCAGTGGACCAACATAGGAAACACAGGCCATTACCCATTGGTTCTAGATCCAACCATTGCCGGGATGACTGTTACGAAAGTATTAATCGATGGAGGAGCCGGACTCAACATCATTTTTTCAGAAACTCTAAGGAAAATGGGACTACAACTCGCTGGGATGATCACACCAACAAGCACACTTTTTTATGGCATAGTACCCGGCAAGGCAGCAATGCCACTTGGACAAATCACTCTACCGGTTACCTTTGGGACTCCCTCGAACTACCGCACAGAGTTCATCAAATTTGAAGTCGTAGATTTTGATTCATCATATCACGCAATCCTTGGGCGCCCGGCACTAGCAAAATTCATGGCAATACCGCATTATCCGTACCTGTTGCTCAAGATGTCAGGGCCTAATGGAGTTCTTTCTCTTCGAAGTGATCTAAAATGCGCATTTGACTGTGACGTACAAGCAATCCAAATTACAGCAAAGGCAGAGGCAAACGATGGAAGAAAAGAAATAGCCACCATCGCCGCAGAAATAAGCCAAGAAGAACTAGAGATACTGGCTAAAAACCCAAGCATCCTAGCACCACCAAAAGAAGCCAACGTCAAGCAAATCGACCTAGGCGCCGGTGATCCTGCAAAAACATCAACCATCAGTGCCCACCTATCAGTAAAATAGGAACTCACGCTCACCAACTTTCTTCGGGACAACAAGGATATCTTCGCTTGAAAGCCGGCCGACATGCCAGGGGTCCCAAGAGAGTTGGCTGAGCACGGAAATGATGTCAATGAAGGCTCCAAGCCTATAAAGCAACGACTATGATGATTCTCTCCCGACAAGAAGGCAGCAATAAAAAAGGAAATTACAAAACTAATGGCAGCTGGATTCATCAGGGAAATCATCCATCCAGATTGGCTAGCAAATCCAGTTCTGGTACAGAAAAAGAACACGGACGAGTGGCACATGTGTGTTGACTACACAGATCTCAACAAACATTGTCCAAAAGATCCGTTTGGACTACCATGCATTGATCAGATAGTCGATTCAACAGCAGGATCCGCCTTATTATCCTTTCTTGATTGCTATTCCGGATATCACCAGATCGCATTAAAAGAACAGGACCAAAGCAAGACATCTTTCATCACTTCGTTCGGCGCCTACTGCTACAGGACCATATCGTTTGGACTTAAGAATGCAGGAGCCACTTACCAAAGAGCCATCCAAACATGCCTCGGTGATCAGATCGGAGAAAACATAGAAGCATATGAGGATGACGTGGTTGTAAAAACAAAAAACCCGGATACACTAATTGAAGACTTAAAACAAACCTTCGAGAATCTGAAGAGGTGGAGGTGGAAATTGAACCCAAACAAGTGTGTATTTGGAGTTTGAAAGGTCCTTGTTGGTTTTAGTAATTGAGTGACAACCTAGGTGGACTAATTGTGTTTATGTGAGATACACAGGTGATTAGTCTACAGGTACATGTGTGTGAGCAACATATGCCATGAAGGTGAAAATAGCTTGGAGATGTTGCAAAGCTCACACATGTGATGATGAAGGAGCTTAAATGCACATGAGACATGACATTGAGTCATGTGATCAAGGTGGAGAAGATCAAGACAAGACTTGGCTTGATGGACCGGTTGCAAGCGTGAAGGGCAAGTCGAAGGCTTTGGAGTGATGGACCGCGTGGCGGTGAAGCTTGAGCAAGACTTGGCGCCGATGGACGATGGCAACGGTGAAGAGCAAGTGAAGTCAAGATCGATGAACCAATATGATCACGTGATGATATGAAGTGGATCATATCATTGTTGATCGTGTTGGTGCATGTGTTGCATCGACATTGAAGGAGATGGAATGGAATGCGCAAGGCAAAGGTATAACCTAGGGCATTTCATTTCACCGGTCATAGGTGTGTAGAGAAGTTTATGACCGGGTTTAGGATAGATGGCCGTACTATCAAGAGGGGCAAACTTGTTTGCATATCGGTCATCTAGTGCCACTCGAGTGATCTAACTTTGCATTGTCGCTAGGATCGAGTGGCGTGGCAAGTTGAGTGGCTAACATCCTTTGGGAAATGATTGTGAAAATGCTAACACACATACACATGATGGTGTACACTTGGTGGTGTTGGCACATTTACAAAGGAGGTGGTGTTTGCAGGGGTGAGATGGGTTTTGGGTCCCTCTCTCCCTCCCGCCGAGCTTGCGAGAAAATGGAATGCCTATTTTCTATTATGCCGGATGCAAACTCTTGGTGGTTAGCACATTGGACCAAGGGTGAAGAAGATAGAGAAGAAAGTAATTCGGTCTCACTGCTTAACAGTGACCGGACGCTGAGTCCGAAACGACCGGACGCTGAGGTGGTGCGTCCGGTCAGGCTGTCGGTCGGCACAGTGCTTAGGGTTAAGCACCGGACGCTGGGCTGTGTCCGGTCGAGTTGACCGGACGCGTCCGGTTATGCTCGGGAGCTTACTGGAAACGACCGGACGCTGAGGGTCCAGCGTCCGGTCAGTTGAAGTGCTGCGTCCGGTCGGCAGATGACCATTGGGATCGGAAGATGACCGTTGAACGCAGGGGACACGTGGCGAGTATCGCGTGACCGGACGCTGAGGTCCAGCATCCGGTCTATCGGACCGGAGCGTCCGGTCGGCCCGAGTTTTGCCCAGTGAAGGGGTAACGGCTCTATTTGCCCATGGGGTTATAAATAGAGGCCATGGCCGGCCTTGGGCCGGCAGCTGAGCACACTAGAGCCTTGGTGGCTTGTGTAGTAGTGCTTGGGAGCCCTCCATCTCACACATACATGATAGTGTTCATCCGATAGTGTGAGAGAGCGATTCTAGTGCGAGTGCATTGTGAGGTTGCATCGAGTGGCACTAGGTGATCGTGTTGCAAGCCGGTGGTGCTTGTTACTCTTGGAGGTTGCCACCTCCTAGACGGCTTGGTGGTGGTCTCCGTCGAAGCGCGCAAGAAGCTTGTGCGGCGCTCCGGAGAAGTGCTTGTGAGGGGCATTGTGCTCGCCCCGCGGGAGCCGCAAAGAGCAACTCTAGTAAAGCGAGACGCGAAGGGCGACAAGTGGTCCGGTCGGGTCAAGTGCTAGAGCTTGTGGTAAGCACTCCACGTGGGAGAGTGTGACTTGCGAGTCACCACTAGCAAGAGGACCGGCGGCAACCTTGAAGCTTGTCTCAACGGGGACTAGCGTGTTGGCAAACACGTGAACCTCGGGAGAAAAATCATCGTGTCAACTTTGTTCTTCCCGTTGGTTTGCAACCCCCTTACACAAGCTTGTAATTACTTTCACATACTTTGTGCTTGTGTAGTTGCTCTTGTAATTAGTTGGCTTGTGTAGCTCACTAGTTACCTTCTAGCTTGTGTAGCATAGAAGTAGCTCCCCTGAGTGGCTAATTTGGTTTTAGTAACCTTGTTAGTCACATTGCTTAGTTTGTGTAGCTAAGTATTTGCGCTCTCTAATTAGGCATTGGTTGCCTTGTTATTGAGCTTTGCTAGTGAGGTTAGTTGGCTTTGTGCTTTTGCTTACTAGCATGTGTAGGAGCTCCCTTGTTGCTTAAAGTACTAGTGGCATAGGTTTGTGTGACCTTGCTCCTAGAATTGTTTAGGAGAGCTCTAGCTAGCCTGGCACCTTAGTTGCATAATTAGTATCTTTGCAAGGTGCTAGGAAACATATATAGAGGGGTGTAGTCTTGGCTAGACCAATTGTTTTTATTCCGCATTTATATCGGTTAACCGACGCGATTAATTTTAGAAAAGACTATTCACCCCCCCTCTAGTCCGCCATCTCGACCCTTCAGAGTTCCATCAGGACAACTACTCGGATTCTTGGTCAGTCATCGTGGAATCAAAGCAAGCGCTAAGCAAATTCGAGCAATAATAGAGATGGGCCCTCCTCGAAACATCAAAGATGTACAAAAACTAACAGGCTGCATGGCGGCACTCAACCGTTTCATATCAAAACTCGGCGAAAAAGGGTTGCCTTTCTTTAAACTGTTAAAGAAGGCAGACAAGTTCGAGTGGACGGAAGAAGCCAATGAAGCTTTTAAGAAACTTAAGGAATACCTCACATCCTCACCAGTCCTAACACCTCTAAAGAAAGACGAAGACATGATGCTATACATCGCGGCAACTTCTACTGTAGTCAGCACAGCAATAGTAGTAGAAAGAGAAGAAGAAGGTCGCGTATATAAGGTACAATGGCTAGTATACTACATCAGCGAAGTGCTGTCAGAATCAAAAATTCAGTACCTGCATGTGCAAAAACTACTCTACGCCCTACTGATCACTTCACGCAAGCTTCGCCACTATTTTGAAAGCCACAAGATCACTGTGGTGACAGATTTCCCACTAGGAGACATCTTACGCAACAAAGATGCAACAGGGCGCATTTCCAAGTGGGCAGTTGAACTTGGTGCTCTCAACATTGATTTCACCCTGCGGAAAGCAATTAAATCCCAAGCCCTTGCTGATTTTGTTGCCGAATGGACAGAAATTCAACAACCCATGTCAAGCACCATCCTTGATCATTGGAAGATGTACTTTGATAGATCACTCAAGCTAGGCGGAGCCGGTGCAGGCGTCCTCCTAATTTCTCCAGATGGAAAACAACTAAAGTATGTCCTTCAGATATTATGGCAAGCCACCAATAATGAAGCAGAATATGAAGCTCTCATACATGGGCTAAGAGTAGCTATTACCCTTGGAATCAAGCGATTACTCGTATACGGCGACTCGGTAGTAGTCATCAACCAAGTAAACAAAGATTGGGATTGCACTAAAGAGAACATGGGTGCTTACTATGTAGAAATCTGAAAACTCAAAAAACATTTCCAAGGATTAGAAATTCTACATATCCTGCAGGATTCCAACATTGCAGCAGATATTCTTGCCAAGCTTGGGTCCGACAGGGCAAAGGTCCCACCCGGCGTATTCATAGAAGAGTTATCAGCTCCCTCTATCAAACAACCCGGTGAGACAACCACAGAACTCACAGCCAAAGGTAGCCAAATTCTGGTGATCAACACTTCATGGACACAGGTTTTTATTGATTACATCAAAGAAAATAAGTTGCCAGCAGAAAAATAGGAAGCCACACAAGTCGTTCGTAGAAGCAAGAATTACGTCCTAGTAGGGGACAAGCTATACAGAAGAGACACATCATCAGGAGTACTCCTAAAATGCATCTCATTTGAAGAAGGCAAACAAATCCTAGACGAAATACACTCAGGTTGCTGTGGAAATCACGCAGCCTCTAGAACACTAGTCGGCAAAGCATTTCGCACTGGTTTCTACTGGCCAACCGCTTTGAAAGACGCAGAAGAACTCATCAGAAGATGCAGAAGTTGTCAGATGTTCGCAAGACAGACTCATGTACCAGCCCACAACCTCATCTACATCCCACCCGCTTGGCCTTTCTCCTGCTGGGGGCTGGATCAAGTAGAACCTCTCAAGAAAGCAAAGGGCGGTTTCGAGTACATCTTTATAGCAATTGATAAGTTCACCAAGTGGATCGAATACAAACCACTAGCAAAATATAGCGCAGCCAAAGCAGTCGAGTTCATCCAAGACATCATGCACCGCTTCGGCATGCCCAATCGAATAATCACAGATTTGGGTTCTCCCTTCACAGCTACAGAATTCAAAAGTTGGGCACAGGATTGTGGCTTCAGCATAGATTACGCGTCAGTCGCACATCCAGAAGCCAACGAACAAGTAGAAAGGGCTAATGGACTCATACTAGCCGGATTGAAACCAAGACTATACGAAGAACTAGTAGACTATGGATCAAAATGGATTGAAGAATTACCCAAGGTCGTATGGGGGCTACGGACTCAAATAAGCAGAGCCACTGGATACTCACCTTTCTTCCTGGTGTACGGATCAGAAGCCATACTACCCGCAGACTTGATCTGGACGTCACCAAGGATAGAGCAATACGACGAAGGAGAAGCAAAACACATCCGAAGATTAGAACTCGACAGTACAGAAGAAGTTAGAGTAAACGCTACCCTACAATCAGCAAGATACCTCCAAGGACTAATATGCCACTACAACAAGAACACCCAGTCTCGATCATTACAAGTCGGAGACCTAGTACTAAGAAGAATATAAAAAATCGATGGACGCCACAAACTACTCAATCCATGGGAAGGTCCTTTTATCGTCACAAAAGTCATCGGACCAGGCACATACAAGCTCATGGCTGAAGACGGGAAAGAAGTCAACAATACATGGCACATTAGTCAGCTACGAAGATTCTATGCGTGAAAACAACTCAAGGGAAAATATGTATACAAGACACAGGAGATCAACGATCATGATCAAATAGCGCTATGTATCATTGTAACACATCAATATTCATGATCAATAAAGATGATTATCTCTCGACAAACAAATGTCTCATGGCTCTCTCCGAGTTGTTTCTAAAATGCAAAATGGCTGAAAATACATCTGAGCATCCCGGCCAAGAGCAAAATAGCTGAAAAGACGTTTGAGCCCGCCGATGAGGGTAGCTAACAAGCTAACACCCGAAATAAAACGCAAAATGGCTGAAAATACGCCTAAGCATCCCGCCCAAGAGCAAAATAGTTGAAAAGACGCTTAAGCCCGTCGATGAGGGTAGCTAACAAGCTAACACCCGAAATAAAACGCAAAATGGCTGAAAATACGCCTGAGCATCCCGGTCGAGAGCAAAATAGCTGAAAAGACGCTTGAGCCCGCCGATGAGGGTAGCTAACAAGCTAACACCCAAAATAAAATGCAAAATGGCTGAAAATACGCCTGAGCATCCTGGCCAAGAGCAAAATAGCTGAAAAGACGCTTGAGTCCGCCGATGATTGTAGCTAACAAGCTAACACCCAAAATAAAACACAAAATGGCTGAAAATACGCCTGAGCATCCCGGTCGAGAGCAAAATAGCTAAAAAGACGCTTGAGCCCGCCGATGAGGGTAGCTAACAAGCTAACACCCGAAATAAAATGCAAAATGGCTGAAAATACGCCTGAGCATCCCGGCCAAGAGCAAAATAGCTGAAAAGACGCTTGAGCCTGCCGATGAGGGTAGCTAACAAGCCAAAACCCGAAATAAAAGCAAAATGACTGAAACTAAGCCTGGGCTTAGACCAGAGAGATTTCAAGACAAGACCCTCAAGCTACTTGTTCCAAATAGCAAGAGGCTCGGGGGCTACACTGGAGATACCCAAGAACACAAAAACCTACACATAACGAGTTGTTTACATAGCACAGAAGAAGGCCAGACAAGCACTCGACAGATCAGCAAAGCGACAGATCAGCAAAGACCTACATATAACGAGTTGTTTACATGGCACAGAAGAAGGCCAGACAAGCACTCGATAGATCAGGGAGGGTTGTCAGCACAAAGACCTACATATATAATGAATTGTTTATATGAGATAGAAAAGTAATCAACAAATCAAGAAAGTTTGTCAAAATAGCGCGCAGAGTTGTTTACAAGGCTAAGACGAAAGCAAGACAAAGTACTCGGCAAGTCAAGTAACTTTAGCCAATTAGACAAATCATCCAAGGAATAAACAAGGCATCTAGGCAGAGAAGACCCTCAACAAAGATCTTCATTCAAAAGAAGCATAAATGTCATATTACAAGGCACGGGCCTAAAGGTCAAATACATCAAGCCTCATCACCAGGAGAAGAAAGAACAATGTTGAGATTATCTACTATTCTACTAGCTAAGTCTTCAACATCAGGCTCCATCCTCTCAACGGCATCGATGTATTCTTGACTATTAGCTTCCTCTGCTATCTTGGACAAAGGAGCCACTGGAGAAAGAACCCGGACCTAGGCCAGGACATTCTTGGTGCACAGTTGAGCGCACCTCTTCACAAACTCTTGGAAACGAGTCGGAATTCGAGGAATCAACTGAGCCCAACATTGCCCATCATCCACTGGTGTTCGAAGAACGTCAGCTACTGAATGAAAGGATTTCCACAAAGCCTTCCAATTTTTAGTAGCTGTCACCAACTTGCCAGACAAGTCTTCAATAGTTTTTTTGGCCTGCACAAGATCTATATCAGCTCCACGCCTAATCAACTTAGCAAGCGCAAGTTCCTCCTCAGCATGAGTAATTACCTCCTCAGCCTTGCTGTGACTTGTACGAACAAGAGTCTTCATTTCTTCAACGCCCTCCGAGAGCTTCTGCTTTTCAACCTGGAGAGCTGAACGAGACAGCAAACAACAAGTCAGCAGAAAGGAGAGTTTGAATGCAGAAAGAAACAAAAAGAACTCTCAATACTGTTGCACTCCTTCCTCATGGTCTCCAAGTTCTTCACGGCCTCCGAGTTCTTTTGAACCTCCTAAAGAGCAGCATCCCTCTGCTTTTCGATCTCAATAGCCCAGGCACGAAGAGATTTTTCTTCATCCTGATGCGTTTGACGCTCAGCCTCCATCTCGGCCCGGAGGAGGTCAAGATCAGCTTTCAGGGCGCTCACTTCTGAAGACAACTTTTTCTCGTTTTCAGACGAGAAAAAGAAGCCGGTATGATCATGAGAGAAGGACTGAGCAAAAAGATACAAAGAAAAACAAAGAATGAGGACCAAAGAAAAGCGAACATCCAAAGAAGGGACGGTGAAAAAACTTACCTGGAGTTTTTCTCCAAAGGAAGTCGCAAGGGACGACAAGCTTCCCCAGGCAGCAGTTAACTCCGATAGCCGATGAGTGGCATCAAACTGCTGCACCACATCATCAGCAAAAGGGGGACCACCGGAGGTAAGAGAAGGAGAAGGAGAAGCCGGCCGAGGCGAGGAGGGCACGACCAGAGTAATCTCCTAGGAAGCCAGGGCCAATCCTTCAGAAGGACCCGCCGCCATAGCCATGGTCACCTCAGGGGCAACCAAGTCTATGGTGGCACCATCGCCAGAAAGCTTCATCGCATCCGTAGCCACTTCACCAACAGTACGCTGTGAGTCCTGAAGCTCAGTACTCGGAGGCACAACGGAGGGCTCAGAAGAAGTCGATGAAGAAACAATAGAAGACGAAGGACTAAAAATTGATAAAAGAAACCACCAATGAGAACAGGAGAACAGAAGCAAAAAATAAAGACAGGACCCACTCACCCAGCCACCTTCTTCTTTGCAAAACAAAAAGAGGACCTCGCAGGAGAGACCATGGCGGCAAAAACGTCCCCGCCACTTGGTGGTAGGAGCGGTATAGCCGATACCAGAGCCCTAGAAGAAGCCGGTACTGGAGCCTCGGAAGAACTCGACACCGGAGCTAAGGAAGAACTTAGTACCAGAGCCACCAAAGATCTCAACACCGGAGCTTCAGAAGAAGCCGGCGCAGGAGCCTCAGAAGAACCCATACCCGACGTCCGGTTACTACAAAAAGATCAAGACTAAAAGTCAAGACAAAGAGGAGAAATTCAATGGCAGGGGAATATCAAAACAATTCACCGCCACATGATAAGGAGTACTTCATCATCCTCTTCCCCCTCGGTCTCAACCAAGGTCACCAGGGCACCTGCTAAAAAAGAACAAAAGTACTCGGTTCAAGATAAAAACAAGAAAACAAAGAGACAGAGAGTATTAAATATGCTCACCTAAGAGCATGCTAGCTACAACTGGAGTACCTGGATAAGTACTTGGCTTGCGAGATTTCTTGGAAGTAGGCAGACCAGATAAAGACCCATCCATTTGCCCCCTCTTTGAAACACTACGAGGACCTCGAGGGACTAGACGAGGAACATATTCTTCATATACATCAACAAATCCGGAAGAAACCCTAGGAAACACTGTGGAGATTGGGAACTTACTGGTTGCAGAAGCCCTAGCAAATTTCTCCCTAGTGTTCGCCATGGCAGGGAGAACATCAAGAGGGATTAGGTCAACAAAGTTGCGCCCAAATTCCTACGAAAAAGAATGAAACAACAAGACAAGGAAAAATTAAGCAAAAAATGGATACAGTAGAAATACAGGAAGTACCCGAACAAAGAGAAAATGACTTATAGCTAGAGGTGGGTTGTTGACGGAGAACTCAGAGATGGTAAGCGGGACAACGCTTGCTCCTTTTAGCATCTTCTGGAGACGCTCGAGTACCTCTTCGTCGGTCAACTCAAGGGATGGGACCATGCATGAAGGATCCTCAGCTCCAGAGTACTCAAAGCCAAGGTGCTCTCGCTCCTTCAAAGGCTGAACTCGGCGACGAAGGAAGCTCGAGACAATGCCGAAACCGGTCAAATCCTACTGTTTCAGCATACTAATCCTATCAAGGAATGGCTGGATTGCCTAAACCTCAGCAGACGTCACAGGGTTCTTATCCCATCGGTCATTGACTAAGGGACCAGATCTAGAGTGGACAGCAAGAGAAGGGATCAGATTGGCAGCATAAAACCAGTCGGCACGCCAATCCCTTACAGAATCAACCAGGTCATAGTCAAAGAACTTGCTCTTAAGACCCTGGCGAAATTGAATCCCACAACCACCAAGAACACTGGTCTCTTCACAGCGGGGTTGGGGTTTTAGGCAAAAGAAGTAACGAAACAGAGAAAGAGAAGGGGAATTTCAAGGAAAGCTTCACAAAGATGAACAAAGTAAGAAAGGTGAAGGACTGCATTAGGAGCAAGATGATTCAGGCAAGTCCAGCACGAATAAAAGAGACGAAAAGAACGATCTCACCAGGACCTGGGGCAGGGACCCGATGCTTGCCTAGAACTCTCCATTCAGCAAAGGCCTTGCTCTGAATCAAGTTGTTGCCAACAAGCTCACGAAGCTACTCTTTGGTTGTTGTCAGAGCTGGCCAAGACTTATGGGCAGCCCTCATGGCCACGAACTCCTGATTCTCAATCACGGAGAGTGAGGACTCCTCGTCCACGAAGGTTGACTAGGACTTGCTTGCAGATTTCTTCTTACCCATGTACTAATGGAGGCAAAAAAGGAACTTGGGGAAGAGAAAGCTTGGACGGCGGCGGCAATGGCGACGGCGGATGTCTGAGAGCTAGGGTTTTCAAGGCAAGAGAAGGGTAGTAAAGAAAAAGAAGATGAAGGGTCTTTAAATAGATTTTTACAGCAATAAAAATGGCCCACCAGGCCCGTTAAAGCACCATGTGAAAACGCAACGGTCCATTTACCGACACAGCTAAAATGACGGAGGGCACAAATCCATACAACGGTACAATTCAACGGGCAGATTTCACACTTATCCATCTAGCACTACGGCAGAGTTATCAGATTACTGCAAAAAACAACCCAACAACCATGAAGAAAAGAAGGGCTGCCTCACAAAGGACATAACAAGTCGGTAATTACAGAAAGAACTCAGTAATCTCATGTATGATAGGGATTACAGCACAAAAGTAAAGGACGACTCAGAAGACAAGATTCGTTCCATTACAAGCGACTTCAAAAATAGAAGATTACAAATCTTACAAGACCCAACGAGCTTGGTACCACGAAAAGCAAAGTAGCAAAGAGGAACACGGACACGGCTAGGCTCTAGAATGACTACGTGTCTCAAATTGCTACTCGAAAGGACAAACTGCCATCGGCTATACTGTTTTCTTCAAAGGACGGACGCAGTGCATCCAAGGCGGAAATCAGCAGCACGGTAGGACAACATGGAGCAGAGAAGGCTAGTAGGCATCTGTCTACCCAAGACCGATGTGATGCTGGATATGGTGTTGATCTACACCGGACAGTCTCAAGACAGGCAACGAGGATCAACCCAGAACTGCCAGATGAAGGAACGAAGCCCACATCACAAGACTTCCTCCAACTACCGCCACGTACATCCTGGTACAATGCTGCTATGGGATTAGCCTACCACTAATCCCTATCACAAGACTTCCTCCAGCTACAACAAGACACATAGAAACTACAAAACACGCCTGGAGGCTGCTCTACTTCACAAACTACCATGTTCATGACCACGAAGGTTTCAACAGAATGTCAATGGATGAAAACAAGCACTCCGAGGGGGTATTTATAGATCAAGGGAGCGGTGCACATGGACCAAGAGCACCAGCGAAACAAGCCTAACAAAGGATATCGTGAAAAAGACAGAATTCAATGAAAGAGGACTCAGGCATGAAAGAACAGTAATTGAAGACGAGCATATGCGAAAGAATATACCAATACAGTACAACCCGTGAACAAAAGGCATTTACACTCAACCACCACCATACAACTACATCTGACAATAGCAGACTAACAAAGAACACGCCAAGGTTCTGCATCCGAGTTCATCCTAAACAAAACAACCCGAGTATATGCTCGGGGGCTACAAAAGGAGAGGTATACAGTCTTTTCGAAAAATTCAGATTCAAGACCCTCCAACTTTTTATTCCAAATAGCAAGAGGCTCGGGGGCTACACTCAGTGAGTGCACTTTTTTCAAAAAAGCGCACGTCACTCAGAAGACTTCTTCAAGACAGCAATTTTCAAACAACATAAGATTCAAGACCCTCCAGCTCCTTGTTCCAAATAGCAAGAGGCTCGGGGGCTACACTTAGTGAGTGCACTTTTTACTTCGAAAAAGTGCACATCACCAAGAAGACTTCTTCAAGACAAAGCTACTTCAAGGACTCTTGACAAAAAGAAGCCAGACCGAGCTATATCCAAAGTTCTTTTCGACAAAGAACCCGGGTATATGCTCGGGAGCCTTTCAACAAAGAATCGGGACGATTTCAAAAAAAGACCCTCAAGCTCCTTGTACCAAATAGCCAGAGGCTCGGGGGCTACATCCAAATAGGAGTACTTTTTTCTTCAAAAAGATACATAACCACGCAAAGATCTCACAAAGCGCTGCACGTTTTCGCTCAAGAAAGCACTCGGACGATGCTTGTTCCTACTCAACGAGGCTTGAAGGAACAAGACGAGGCTTCCAGAACTCAACCATGAAGTGCTCGGGGGCTTATCGGTGCGGGACCCACGGGATACCCCACAAGGAAGGGAGAAGACCTAGTCTAATTAGGATTCTTCCCCTGTAATCTTAGTAGCAGTATTACTCTGTAATCCTACTAGGAACTCTCATTGTAAACCGACTAGGACTCTAGCCTCCTGACTATATAAAGGAGGGCAGGGCTCCTTAGATAGGGGTGGAAGAGAACAATTGTACACAACACTCGACAATCAATCCAACGCAAAGGCTAACGCCGACTGGACGTAGGGCTATTACTCAATCAAAGATCGAGGGTCCGAACTAGGATAAATCGACTGTCTCTTGCGTTAACTATCAAGTTCTGCATACGCTGAAGCCCGAACATACGCCTCGGGTACCCCTGTGGTAGGCTATCGGTGGTCAAACATTGACAACTACTCTGTCACCTTGTCGGTGAGAGGTTTTACTCCTTGTCCAATTATGATAGATGCTTTGTTTATTGCCGCTTATGCTTCTAGTGCCCCATTCTCGAATTATCCATAGTGATTCTGCTGTAATCTTTTGACTATCTAATCCAATTTTTCCAAGCCTCGAGGGCTACCCCACTTAGATGATTCGATCTTCCGGTGTCTTTCCAAGGTAATCATATTATCTAGCTTTGTTTTCTGGCTGCAGAGCTACTTGAATTGTTCTTTTGATGTCTTCCAAAATATGAATATCACCCTTTATTCTGGGTTGCGAAGCTACCCTTTTTAGTTGGTTACGACTTCTATGATCCATCCTTTGTGCTAACTTCTAGTGTTCCAGACCTTCTGGGTTTGTGGTGCTAATATCCTTGTTTTGTTTCTTTTTGAGCAACAATCACAGTGCTCTTGGGATTCCATTTCTCATCTACTTGGGATTCCATTTCTCATCTAGAAATCTTCATTTTCTGCATCTAGCTGACTTTACTCATTTGTTGCCGTTCTAAATCCTTTCTTGAGTGTGAACTCCGTGCTTCATCGACTACAGTCTACCTCGCTTAGAAGATTTAGCCTTAAATCTTCTATCATATTTGTTTTTTATTTGACTCTTTCTGAAAAGATTATCCTTTATCCTATGACCACCCTTGCTTGGCTTCTTAGCATATGATATCTTGATTATGCACACCCCTATCTATTTAGCTGGCATCGTAAGAGAGCAGGTATATCATTTTGATGGACAGCACATGAACATTACGAGCCAAACGCACTGCTTTTGAGCACAACGGGAGGATTACAACAGTGATGGAGAAGCAAGGGAAGTGTGCAGCCAGGCTAGGAGTACATCTCCCTCGGGAGCAACTAATCTACTTCGTCGGACGACATGGCTTCATTCCCAGGCATCTGGAGTCCTTCCACTGAGCTGGGGTGTGGATCTACTTCTTCTCTTGGTAGTGGTTGAGTGAGCAGGAGGAGAGGCTTGATATCTGAGGCTTCTGTGGGTGGAGGTGCTGGTGGTACTGCAAGGTTCATTCTTCTTCTTTCTGAAGGGTAGATGGGAATTCCTTCCAGGATCACGAGCTCTTGCCCGTCCATGGCAAACATCCTTTGCTTGGGTCTGGTGAAGAGGTAGGCGTCCTTCAACTGCTGGATGTGGTGGTCTTCAGCTTCCTTCAGGGCTTTGGCGATGGCAGTCTCATGGCTCTCGGCGGCGGCTGCCTGGGCTTGTGCTTCTGCGAGTTGCATGTGGAGCTTCTGGGAAAAGATCTTAGCTTCTTCGGCTCGGTGGATGCACTTCCTCAACTCTGAGGCTTGCCTGTCATGTTGCTCATCCAGGGCAAGCAAGTATGTGGTCATGAACACCATGGTGGGGTTGTCTTCTTGCATGTTGCGTCCTTGCAGGGCTTCCATGTGGGTCATCCAAACTGGTTGATCCTTCTGTAGGGGCAGGAAGAATCTCATTGGAGTGTGGGCAATGGGCTCTTCATAGATCTAGCATAGGTGTCGCAGGGCTTTGTGGGCAATAGCTTGATAGGTGTCGGCGAAATGGAATTCAATGGCGGTCGTGCTCTAGGCTTCAGCTATGTTGGGGAAGTCTTCACTCTTCGTGATGTAGATGGTGACTTCGCATCACTCGGTGCCATGCTCTTCATATTCACGGCCTTCATACTTGGGGCGGTCTTGGATTCCAAGTCTCTGCATGGTGGCGTACACAAGCTTGGGGAAACCTTCTGTGTTCAGGCAATAGCTGCTGATCTAGACTCATTCTGCCATTTTCTTATGGTCATGGGAGGAAATGGGTAGGGGCAGTTTGCAGGTGCAAAGCTGGTGGGTGTGGCTGCTTTTGTGAGGGCTAGAGGCTTTGGCTCAAGGAGGAAGAAGGCTGATGGTGGGATGGTGAGCGTGGGGTGGTGAAAAGGGCTGGCTTGGCCTTTTGTCCGAGAAGCTTGACTAGCTTGACTAGGGTCTAAGGAAGGAGAAGTGGGGATGGGTCCCACTATATAGTGCGATGATGTTGAAGTGGTGTGACCAGGTGATGGGATGCGGTGACACGGGGTGCTGTGCGATCGGTGGTCTTTCATCGAAATGCAGGGTTCATACGAATCCAGGAAAAGGGGTGACCTGAGAGGGGGCTTTGCTTCCTTAGCTTGCAGGGGTATTGACCGTGACATGTTTCTCTTTCTTCTTTTCCTTTCTTATGGTTTTGAGCCAGGAAATTCTCAGAAATATCTCTAGTGCCAACGAAATTCCTAGGATTTTCATTCTTCTTCATGGATAACTCAGGGCTTTTTGTAGGGTAGCGGGCGCATTACAAGGATATACAATATTATCGTAGCCACCAGATGGGGGATTAGGATGGCAAAGATGGTGATGATGAGTTCTTCTTCTTCTAGGCACATCTTCAGAGTATCAATGTCTTGCTTCTATCAATGTATTCCAACTTCTTCTTGATGTTTTCTTTGGCAATCTTCAGCTTGTAGCACTCACTTCTTGCTTCTTGAATTCTTGAACCGGATCGACACTTGAATGGGGGTTTATGCGGGTGTTTAATGCTGAGTGTGGGTGTCTTGTTGATTTGGGCAGCCGGGGAGGGGCGTTTTATAGGCAATGGATGGTGGGGTTAAGGGGGTGAGTGCTCGCCATTATTGGCGGCATCGAGCGGCATTGGGGCTGAGGGAATCGGGTTTGTGGGGGACAGCAGCAGCGGCATTGGGGGCGGTGGAGGTGACAGCACAAGTGACGTCATGGGGCGGTGGTGCGCGGTGATGCGGCGTGTAGTGGTGGTGGTGGTGCAGGGAAGGACAGCGGCGCTGTGCGGGGAATGGTACTCGCGTACGAAGGGGTGCGGGTGCGCGACTGCGTGCGCGGCGTCCACGGCATTTGCATGCGGCCAGCTATGCATTTTTTTGGGTCGCACGGGTGTGGTTGTCTCGGGTAGCTGTTGATTTCCTTCTAGTCTCTATCCTCTAATGGTTTCTATCTTCGATTATCTTAGGTGGTGGTCTACCTATTTCTAAGAGTCTATGCTACGTAGAATGGGGTGGGAGGGAAGAGCATGAGATGAGGGAAGAGGTCTAATTCTAATAGCACGAGGTGAGAAAAGTGGGGGACCTAAAGGGGGTAGTTGTAACGAGCACAATGCAGGAGTCACAACAAGCAAAGAACCAGACAAGGTTTAACTAGTATGCACTAGGTTCGGTTTCTAACTTTGCATAATCTACCGTAGGGGTTACTCTATTTCGTGTATAAGGCCTAATCTTCATACTACCTTGTCGATACTACTCGTAGTTTTGAAGGGGATGAGAGGGGATAAAATCATATTTTTGAAATAGAAGGTCAAGGCAAGGTGAGAGACAAGGTTATAAGCAATATTTTTCAAAATAGGTTTTTAGGAAAGTATTCCTATCTAACGGCCATGCTAAGGTTTTGTCCTATAGTCCAAGTATGGCTCCGATATCACCCTTGTCGGGCCCCTAATTTAGGATCTTCTCTGCATCATGTATCAGTCCCAAGGAATTGTGTTTGGTGGAGTTGTTTATATAGGGAAGTTTGGGCCCTGGGAGAGTATTACCCTTCTCGCCAGTTCTTGGGGTTGATTACAACTTACCAGATTAGTAGATCACATCTTACCAGATTATTACCATTTATGAAAACATCTAATCATTTGATCTCATTCCCAGCGATTGCCCATTCCAAGGACGTGGCTATTCAAATAGATTCAATACACTCTGCAGAGGTTGTACAAATTTCCCCACACGATAGACACAGTCCGACACCATCGTCATGGATTAGACAGGTCTAACGAGATCCCGTACCCGAAGGGAATGACCTTAAATTTCTGTATAATTCTACCACGGCTTCTCAGGGGTTGGAAATAGAACTTTGGATGATCACATAGCATCCAATTCAATAATCTGGATGATACCATATCATCTGGTCAATAATAAGGGGCTCGAACACGGCTAAATCAAGGGGCTTAACATGGAGGATCACATAGCAACCACGCCAACCGGACCACAGAAGATCACATAGCATCCGTGTCTTCTCCTGATATTCCGTTGCCACCCCGGCCTCTAGGTAGAAATTATACTTCTATCTAACGGGGTGTGAGATCAAGCCTACCCATATAGGCGTGTGGTTGTACGAGTTTCAAACTAGGCAAGAAAACAAATGAACTGGTTCTTATATGACCGAAGCGAGTATCTCCCAATAGGAACCCTTACTCGATGAACCTGCCAAGGTAGATCACGCTGCGTGGAATACCCCTCACTCGCTCCCGTCGAAAATCAGTTTTTGTTTACCTGATCAATTATCATCACATGTTAAGCTCTTTGCTTAACCATATCTTTTAGGTTCGTAATTTATCACAAGTATTCTTCATATACCATATTGATTCTCATATCAATCATGAATAGTGTAGGTTATGTTTATTAGGTAGTTAATAGGGAGTGGGAAGTGGGAGTTTATGTAATATAGTGGTGATATATGGTAGTGGTGGGGTTGGGATAGATATGTGTGATATAGGGGAAAGGTGGTTTAGGGATGGTATTTTGTGTGGAGAGCAGGTGGGTGTTAGGATAGATATGTGTGGTATAAGGGGTGGTGGTTTAGGGATGGTATTTTGTGTGGAGAGCAGGTGGGTGTTAGGACTTGCCTCCGCTCGCTGGCGAGCGTATCGTTACTCCAAGTCTCTGATTCCTATATTTCTGGCTCCTATGTATGCACCTCTAGATCCGTCTTCGATCCTACTTGTCTAATGCCGACAAGCAAAGGAATACCAGGCAAGGAAAACAATACATACACAATCAAGCAATTTAGGAAGGGGTGGTTCTACGTAGGTGGGTCCTGACAGTTGATATATTTAATTCTAATACTATCATTACTATGTCAATTTGAAGTAAGATGTAGATGAAGAGACTTCATCTATCAAGATGTGGCTTCCTATAGGTTAGGTGGAGATGGTGTGGTTTTCCGATGGAAAACCAGACCACATTATTAGGTTTCACTATTGTGTGAACCTAAAAGAGAAAGCCCGATCAAGTCATCATACCTGACTTGGCTAGCTTCTACAGGTCCACTAGGGTCGCGGCATCAGTGAGTGCGAGCAGGGAAAGGTGAAGGGCTGCGGCCCGCGCGGATGGGCCGATCGGCCGTATAGGCCCAAGAGAGGCGAGCTCGCGCGCGGCTGGGCTGGCCGGTGGCGGTCCACGCGGGTGAGAGGAGGAGGGGAAGGCGGGCCGTGGCGCGGGCCAAAAGGAGAGGGAGAGGGGAAATGAGCCCGAGGATCATTTCCTTTTCATGAATTCCTTTTCCATTTCCCAAATTCAGAACTAGGCACATTTTGAATGGTTTGAATTCGAATTCAAGGAAGATTTGAATGGTGGGGGTTTGGGGATGAGTCAAGGAGGGTTTTAAAGGGAAGTTCAAGGAGTTTTGGAAAAAGTCAAGGGGAATTATTTGGTGCCAAATTAAATTCTAGGAAAACAATCATTCAAGCACGCATTCCACACATTCCAACATACACGCATATGGTGTATTTTTGATACACGGGTTTTGAAAAATGTTTTAGTTGTGGTTTTGTTGGAACTAAATTATCGAAGTTTTAATTTGTTATGAAATTTTAAAAAGTTCAAATTTTTAGTGGATTTTATCATGATGTAAAACACAGGGTGTTACAAAAGGTATATTTGTAGGGCATTACATTTCATCGGTCTAAGGTTGGGTAAAGAAGTACTTGACCGAGTTTAGGATAAATGGCCATACTATAAAAAGAGGGGCAAACTTGTCAGGATGCAACAAGAAGGGCTTCAACTTTGAAGAAGGAGAAGAAGAAGGACGAGGAGAAGAAGAAGAAGAAGGAGAAGAAGAAGGAGAAGGAGAAGTAGAAGAAGAAGGAGAAGGAGGAGGAGGAGGAGAACAAGGAGAAGGAGAAGAAGAAGAAGGAAGAGGAACAGGAAGAGGAAGAAGAGGAAGACGAAGAAGACGAAGAAGAAGGAGGAGGAGGAGGAGGAGGAGGAGGAGAGAAGAAGGGGGAGGAGGAGGAGAAGGATAAGAAAGAGATGCCGCTGATGGTGTTGAGACAGGGCTTGTTGGCATATGTAACTCACTTGCAAAGTTTTTAGAATCTGAAAAATGAGAATGCAAAGGCCATGGCTGGCATCGGCAAGGCACTTGTCCATGGAGTTGAAGTGCAGCAACGAGCATCAGCTAATAAATCTCAATTATTTGAAGTGACCAAGAACCTAACTGGATTTGACATTGATCAAGGTTCTGATTGCTGTCCGTGTCATTGGTCGAGATCTTGAGGATACATAACTTTTTCTTAAAATGGAGGATCCTTACGAAGTCGTCTTTGTTAAACAGGAGCTTGAGGCAGCAAAAACGAAACTGAAGGATGCGTAGATATTTCAATTCCATAGTACTGTGCCTAACAAATAGCGGATAGCGGGTTTGTAGCGGATTGACGTCCATGTTGCGGATTGCGGTTAGCGGGCACTATAGCAGACGCTAAGTTCCAATAACATTATCTAATAATCTCATATAATTTAGGTATATGTATATCTTAAAAGTGACTTTTTTACACATTAAAAAATCAACTAAATACAAATCAATGATAGACTAATAAACATATAACTTAAATAGTATAAATAGATATTTAATTATAATCGAAGAGTCGATTCTCGATCAAATATATCTTAAATTAAGAATTGGGCCGCTATAGCGGACGGCTATGTCAAATAATGGCCGCTATAGTGGCTTGTTGCATCAAATAGCGGACGCTAAGTTCCAACCCGCTATATCCAAGCCGCTATGTTGTAGCGGTAGCGGCACCGGCAAGGGACCGCTACCGCTATTGCGGCCGCTATATATAGAGGATGCTACGAACGCTATTTAGTACCTTGACTGTGCATGATCGCTTTAAATTCATCGCCTACTCATCTTGCTTTCTCACTTTTTTTTCCTGAGATACATCTCCAGATATGAACATTTTGCATTCTCGTTCACTATTGTTTTCTTAGTGTCACTTTGGTCATTTTAATTACATAGCGCAAGTTAATTAGTATACGAATGTGCTGCTTGTTTCGGTAGCAAAAGAAACGTGTACAGAGGCAAGGGCAAATTAGTAACCAAAGTGTTAATTTCTATGTCCAAACCCACACAACAAGCGATAGACAAGAATTACTTTCTAAACTCCCTCTCTAAATTACGAAAACTTGCCAAACAGGGTAGGCCCTTTCCCCATCACTTGCCAAATGAGCTGTGGATTGTTTGGACTGTTGCTTCATGATTCAGATGTACGTTGGCATGGATAGATAATACAACATAGCCGTAAACAGAAGGAGCTATAGGTATAAGAGAGAGATGGCCAGAACAGGAGGAGCCCAGTGCAAAGAGCTGAGCCGAGACGCAAGGGAGCCAGGATACAAACGACAGGAAGCCGAGCGAGCTTCTGGTCTTTCCACTTACCAGAAGGAGTCACTGGCTATCATGGTGGCAATCGACCAATGGCGGTCCTATCTGATTCATGGTGAATTCACAATATTCTCGGATCAGCGCAGTCTGTCCCAAGTCGCTGATCAGTGGTTGCATACTCCATGGCAACTCAAATTGTATACCAAGTTGGCAGGATTACAGTATAGAGTTCTCTACAAGCCTGGTGCCACAAACTCGGCCGCCGATGCCTTTTCGCGCCATCCAGCTCCTCCAGCACAGCTTCAAGCAATCTCTGCTTCAACCCCGGCCTGGCTTTCAGAGGTCATCAGCGGCTATGACAGCGATCCTGAGTGTGTCCGCCTGCTGCAAGAGCTCTCTGTTAATCCGACGTCTAGGCCTCCATACACTCTTACCAATGGCCTCCTCCGCTATAAGAACCGAGTCTGGCTTGGCTCCAATTCAGTGGTCCAGCGCCGTATCATCTCTGCATTGCACGACAGCACAGCACCCTCGGCGGTCACTCGGGGTTCCCTGTCACCTACAGCAGGATTAAGAAGTTGTTCGCATGGAAAGGTGAAGTCCGACATCCGCTCTTTTGTGGCCTCCTGTACTATCTGCGTTCAAGCTAAGCCCGATAGAGCTCGCTACCCGGGACTCCTTTCTCCTATGCCGGTACCTTCTACTGCTTGGGAGGTCATTTCCATGGATTTTATCGAGGGCCTCCCGACGTCGGTTCATGCCAACTGCATTATGGTCGTGGTGGACAAATTCAGTAAGTTCAGCCGTTTTCTGCCCCTACATCATCCCTTTACTGCACAAAAAGTGGCTCAATCCTTTCTGGCTAACATCTTTCTTCTCCATGGATTGCCTACACATATTATGTCCGACCGTGACCCGATTTTCACCAGCACCTTTTGAAGGAGCTCTTTCGTTTGGCTCAGGTACAGTTGTGCATGAGTATAGCCTACCATCCACAATCTGCAGACCGAAAGAGTTAACCAGTGCCTCGAGACGTTCTTACGGTGCTTCGTTCATTCCTGTCCGCGACAATGGCTTCGCTGGATTCCTCTAGCAGAGTATTGGTATAACACCAGCCAGCTTTCGGCATTCGGGCGATCGCCATTCAAGGTACTCTATGGACACTCCCCTCATCATTTTGGTATTTCTGACTCGGCTGCTCTACCTGTTTCCGATGCCGCTACAATGCTGTCGGAGCCAAGGTTTTTTTTATCGGCCGAAATTCATGGAAATTTTCGAAATTTCCTTTCTATCCACAGGATCCGATAAAATTTAACGTTGGCTAAATTTTTCCCTTCTTTCCTGCTCCCACACAGACAACCCAAATTCAGCCGTGCGACGGTCCCACACTATAATGTTTTATTCTTGTTTTTATCTGTGAACAAGTGATGTTTAATAGCTTATGAATAGTTTCAAGTCAAATTATACGATTTTTTTTCAAAACAATTTGATTTTTTTTTTAATTTGGTTCGATATTTCCGATATATCTTGCTTATCCTGTTTATCCATGACCTCTGATAAATTTTTATTTCCGATAATGAAAACCACTCGGAGCATGCTACCATGCTGGCCGCTGTCCGCCAACACCTCCTTCGCGCCCAGCAACGCATGAAGAACCAAGCCGACAAGCACCGCTCTGAGAGGTCCTTCTCTGTCGGTGAGCTCGTCTACCTGCGCCTCCAACCGTACGTGCAGTCCTCCCTGGAGCCGCGGTCGCACCAGAAGCTCGCCTTCAAGTACTTCAGGCCTTTCAAAGTTGTGGAGCGGATTGGTGCAGTCGCCTACAAGCTCTAGCTCCCGGCTTCCTCGACCATCCATCCGGTCTTCCACGTCTGACTCCTCAAGCCGGCTCCGCCTCCACGCTGCCCGGTCTCCGTCAACCTGCCGTACCCCGACATCGACCTTCAGGTTCCGGTACAAGTGCTGCAGCGGCGTATGCACACCCGCGGCGCTTCTAATGTACCACAACTCCTCATCAAGTGGTCAGGCCTCGACACCTCTCTCACCACCAGGGAGGATGCAGTCGCTGTCCGGCAACGCTTCCCCAAGGCCCGCGCTGGCATGGGGGCATGCCGGGACACAAGGAGGGGGATGTCAGCGCTCCCCATCCTGGAGATCCTGAAGCTCTGGCCCAGCCCAGGAGGGGAACTCGGCCCAAGCGTCGTAACGTCAAGATATCTGGGCCGGAATGGTCTTGTAATGCCTGTGCATCTAGCGCTGAGAGCAAGTGAGATAAGAAGAGAGGCGAGAGGATTCTGTACGCAACTATGAACCAAAAACTAAACTAAACCTATTCTCAACCGGCCCTCAGCCGGAACTCTATCTCTTTCGTTCCCTGCTCCTGTTCTTCTTCCTTCCCCCGATTCCCTTCTTAGTTCCGGTCGCCGGAGCTAACAGAACAGATGCTCCACCAAAGATTAATGGATTTTTCAACTGCTTAGGTACACTTGTGATTTCAAGATGCAGCTGGAACTCTTTGCCTGAGAACATGCAGTGGCAAACCTCACTTCATGAATTGATTATTGAACAGTGCAATGAAAAATTGTCACTACACAGATTACCTTCATCCCTCAAGAAACTTAAACTTCGGAAATGGAATGGCTCAGCTCCCCCCTGCATTGGTGAATTCTTGGTAAATTTGCCTTCACTTGAGATTTCTTACTGCGGTTGGAACTATTTGCCTGAGAACATGGAGCACCTGACAACGCTCGAGGAATTGAGTATCTGGAATTGCAAAGAAATACTGTCACTAACAAGATTACCTTAGTCCCTCAAGAAACTTGAACTTATCAGTTTGAATGGATCAGATGCAGCACCCCCTTGGAATAGCGAATGCTTGGTCAATTTGTCTGAGCTTCTAATATTAAGCTGCAGTTGGAACTCTTTGCCTGAAATGGAGCAGCTAAGTTCACTTGAAGAATTGACTATCAGCGGCTGCAAAAATATTCAGTCACTAACAAGCACTACGGGATACAGTAGATTTGCCGAGTGTCAAGGGCACTCGGCAAACGCCCAAAAACACTCGGCAAATACTTTGCCGAGTGTTACACTCGGCATACAGCACACGGCATTGATTTGTCGGCAAACAGTAGTTTGCCGAGTGTTTTTCATCGGGCACTCGGCAAACAGTTTGCCGACTGTCAGTAAACACTCGGCAAAAATAAACTCTCGGCAAAAAAAATTGACGGGATGGAACGGCGATGTCGATTTTGCCGAGTGCACGACGGAAAACACTCGGCAAAGTTTCTCAACTTTGCCGAGTGTCAGAAATTAAACACTCGGCAAAGTTTCCTAAGTTTATCGAGTGTCAGAACTAAAACACTCGGCAAAGTTTCCCAAGTTTGCCGAGTGTCAGAAATAAAACACTCGGCAAAGTTTCCAAAGTTTGCCGAGTGTCAGAACTAAAACACTCGGCAAAGTTTCCAAAGTTTGCCGAGTGTCAGAACTAAAACACTCGGCAAACAAGCTCCAGCAGTCAGATTTTATTGTCACTTTGCCGAGTGTCCACTGGAATACACTCGGCAAAGAAGGTTACCAGAATGGAAAATGGTCTCCTTTTTAATAATGTCACATATCTGTCAATCCACAAAAAAAACCATGACAATTCACAATAAAACATCATGACAGGCATAATTATTTGTCACAGGTATCATAATTCACAATAAACCATCATCATAATTCACAATAAACCATCATCACATGTCACAATAAACCATCATCTCAATTTACAATAAACCATCATCACAAGTCACAACTAAGACACAATACAAATGCAATCACTGCGTAGGCCCTTGGAACCTCTGCGACAAATTCGGGTCTTGAAACTGATTATTTGATGCCGCCGATTGATTCTGCACAAAAGAGAAGTATTCGAAACAGTGTTAGCTTCCTTTTTAACAGTGTTAGACTTCATATTGCAAAGTGAATTTCAGTATCGAAATGTGTGCATCTAAAGCACTCGGCATTGTCACTGTTTCCCGTAGTGAATGACGACACGAAGAATTCTTTGCGTCAGGAAATCAGAGCTGAATATGTCAATGATGCGCATTACTAAGTCAGCAAGGTTGACAAAAAAAAAGGGAACACATCCATTCATGACAGCAAAGTGAAGAATGCATCATGCTCATTTCAGTATCCGGTCATGTCACTGGTGAGTAGCTCCGCCCTTCTTTTTTTCTTGTTTGGAGAACCAGTGCACCATTTATTGAACTGAGAAAAGTGGATTTGCCATTCAAGCTTAGGTGACGTAATAGAAGTATAATTTGCTATTCTGGTAGTCAGCAGCACCAATGGTTGCCTGACATTCTCTTTTGACATGACATCTATATTTGCATTTATATTTAAGTTTCACTAAGTATTTTTTTGTTTAAAGTTTTATCAACAGAAAAATTTTGGAAATAAAAGCCTAAATTGCTACTTGGAGTAGATGCTCTTTCAATTTAGAATGGTAGTGTAGGTTACATTTTTGGCTTCCTGTAAGACCAGACGTCAGCATGTCCTGATTTTTTTTTATGTTCCTGTGTCCTCTAGGTTGAGTTTGAATATGAAATCATTATTCTAGCCACCATCCTTTCCCTAAAGTAGTTCCCCAGGATTAGTTCACTCTAGACATGAATGTGTCAGCAGCAGCAATGAAGTCTAAGCTCTTTGCCGATCAAGAGGAACGTGAAGTTCAAAGACTAGCTGCTACTGTAATAAATCATCAGGTTAGTATGTGTTCCTACCAGGGGGCAGTAGCACCCTGCCATCAAATCCAGCAGGCATGAGCCCCAGACCAGTGCAGGGGAGATGCAAAATACTTGCTCCAGTCAAAATAAATTTATATTTTGAACATGATCTTATTTCCTATGTATCCCTGAGTACTTTTTTCATTGAAAGCAGTAAAGGAGCTTGTTGACACTTTGGACAGCTTATTTAACACATTCCTAAAAGTATGTCAAATATTTTATGGGAGATATCAAGGTGTCAAGTGACTCACAGGAGTAGTTGTGGGTGGCTGAGGTGAAGGGAATAGCATCGGTGGCGGTGGCAAAGGTTGACCCATACTCGATGCAAAATTCTGCATGTATTGGAACATTTGGTCCATCCTCAACCGACTTTCTTCGTCCATCCTCTGCCGCTCGGCCTCTAACCGCTCCACCCTCGCCTCCATCTCCTCCCGTTGCTTCTTTTCTGCTTCCACCTGAAGAAACTTAAACTAGAATGTTGGGAAGCCTCAAATGCGCACTTCATGATTAGTCAGTTCCTTGTTAATTTGCGTGAGCTTGAGCTCTCACACTGCCAGTGGAACTCCTTCCCTGAAGACATGGAGCTCTTAACATCGCTGGAGGAATTGATCATCTTCTTCTGCAAAAATGTCTGGTCATTACCAAGATTACCTCCATCCCTCAAGAAACTCCGAATTCAATATTGCGACAGATCCCTAAAGGAGACCTGTCAAATGGACGGACATCCAAACTGTCAAAAGGTTGTGCATATCCCAGAGAATTTTTTTGGATGCGGTTAATGCACGGGTATCCTTGGTAGAAAGTTTAGTCCAGTTGCTCGCACATCCTTGGTAGGAAAAAGTTGGTCAAGAGCTGCTAAAGTGCAGTAAAGATAATTGTGAACACGTGAAAAAGCAGGGTCGTACGGGGCCTCTATAGCACAGCTCCGTCAGCTCGAAATCCACCAAAGACAGATCTCGATTCAATTTCTCTAGCCAAACACTTCCAGCTTCGCCGTGAATTTGATTCACCGAAACAGTGGATCTGGCCCCAGATTCACCACACCAAATCCATGTTTAGTGGAATTGGAAAAAATTACCCACCACTTGTTACATTAATTTGGCTTCGAACCGGTACATTCTTTTCTTTCTTTCTCGCTGCCCCAATCGCGAAGATGCTCGCCGGCCTCCGTCGCGAAGACCCCGCTGAGCCCCAACGCCGGCCGCACCGTACCCCGCCGGCCAGCCGCGCCCGCCCACGCCCCCGGCGAGGCCGCGCTCGTGAGCCCGCCGGCCGGGGCCGCGCCCGCCGGTCGCGCTGGCCGTGCCTGCGTCCGCGCTGGCCAGGGCTGTCGTGGCCGCATCCGCTGAGGCAACGCCGACAATAAGAAGCCAGGCACATATCGAGCATCAAAAGGAGTGGGAACAGCTGGGATTGGCACTAATTCCGTCCCAACAGGGATAGAGTGACAGCATTGGGGTCCACTAATTTATTCTCCAAACCTGCCGTGTAGATCAGAGGTCTTTAATTTGTTGTGTTGCGTGGGAATACCAAAAGCAAGGCTGGAAATTAAAGAGACCACTGGGCCCGTCCGCCTTACAGCGTGCCCGTATATATAGTTTAGGGAAGAAGCTTTTTCTTTCTGGGGTGGGGGTGGAGCCCTTTAGAAAACAGAAATACTATACAATACATATGTGTTTTAGCACTAAAAAATACATAGATTTTAGTCCACCGGATTATTGCCTCAGTGTATCTGCATCCGTCAGATCTGCTACGCTGAAACTGAAATTTGTCCGACGCGAACGCAGCCTGTTGTTCGTCAGATCCGTCGGATCGCTGGCGCACGCAGCCTGTTGTTTTCCGACGCGACGCGAACGCGAATCTGACGACCATGACGAACGGGCAGGCAATGGAATCAACCCCTCTGTAATTTTGTTCTTCCATAAAAAAAAATTATTTTATGTGATATGTAATTTGTGATATGTGGATCTGTGATCTTGTGATTGTCTAGAGGTAGAAGAAGGATAGAGGCTGTTGGATCTTAATCTTATGGTGCAAAAAAATTCGTGTGTTGAAATTATATAAAACACATGGTTGTACAGTAGACAGACTTGGGATAGCAGATGCACACAAGTCTGTTCCATACCTTCGAGAGTTCAGGCTATAGACCCATGCAATGCATGCATGCTGCCAAGTGCCGACACAAGTGCATTTGTTATATATAGTTGAACCATTTGTCTGGATGGATGCAGGATATATGGCCATACAGAATGACACGTACACGTACTCTTCTCTTTATAATATTTGTTTATTTATTAGGCTTTGCTGGAAACAAAAGTGTGCACGAGACATGAGGGACCGAAACCAAACGTGCTGCCACTGGTCACTTGCATGAGGGAGATTACCGGATGCAAAGGGCATAAAACATTCTCTCAGAGTCCATCCTGGAATGACAAGGGAATATATAAAGTCCAAAAACAGGATGATCTGATAAAGTAATGCCAGTATTGGAACACACGCAGACATCCACACACAAAGAAAGATGATAGCCAGCTCCGTGAGCTCTATATATAAATTCGTAGAGCTGAGCCCCAAGGGTGTCACCAGCCAGCTCCACTGCATGCTCAGAGCTTCACGACGCTCCAATGCAAGCACCCACCAGCACTAGAATGGCCGACGCCAGCCCGGGAACAGCTAGCAACAACAGTAATGCTCATCTCACATCGACGGAGTACCTGCTGAAGAAGTACCTGCTGCTGCTGGCGACCCTGGTGGCGACGGTGACCTACGGGGCGGGGCTCAATCTCCCCGGGGGTTCCTGGCTGGAGGACACGCGGGAAGGGCAGCTGGCCGGCGACTCCATCCTCCGGGAGACCAACTTCAGGCGCTACATCGTCTTCTACTGCTTCAACGCCATCTCTTTCGCCGCGTCGCTTCTCCTCGGCCTCCTCCTCCTCGTCCTACAGAAAGAAGGGAGCCAGGAGTACCTGCTCCTCATGTGGACGGTGATGCTGGTCGACGGACTCGGCCTCATGGGGGCCTACGCCGCTGGGATCAGCCACGACAAGTTCACCACCATCTGCGCCTCCGTGCTGGTGTCCGGCGTCGGCGTCTACGCCGCCGTCTCCTTTGCCTGCTACTTAAACAACCACCATCATCTATCACGACTGAAAAAGATGCTGTTTAGATCCAGGTCTGGGGCGGGCAACTCCCACCAAGCACAAAATCTTACCAGGGACATTCAAAACAATGCAACTCCCTCCATTCCTCCAACACCACCAACGAAGGAGACGACAGCAGAAAGCCCACAGAGAAGCACGAGATGCTGTTGGTGCTCGCCATCTTCGCGGCGACCATCGCGTATGTGGCGGGGCTGAACCCGCCCGGTGGCTTCTGGCGGAGCACGGAGGAGGGCCACCACACCGCCGGCGACCCGGTGCTGCAGCGCCTCCACCCCAACCGCTACAAGGCTTTCTTCTTCTGCAACACCACCGCCTTCGTCACGTCCCTTCTCGCCATCATGCTCATTGTGGACTATGAGAAGTTCAATCTCGAGGTCAAACTGACACCAGGGGTTGTTAGTCTGTATGGGCTCATCATCACGTCGCTCTTGGGCCTTGGGGGCGCCTACGCCGCCGGGAGCTGCAGGGACGGCAAGCACACCGGCTATGTCGTCGCCCTAGTTGCCCTAGTTGTTGCCTGCATGTCCGTGGTGCCTGCTCTTCAGTACATAATCTCCACACTTTGTGGGCCACTCATCAACAGGCTCAATGATTCCAAGTTCATGAGGTATATTTGAGTTTCCTTGATGCATTCATCATATTCAAAACTATATACATTTTTTTATGCTTGAGATAAAAAAAAATGGTCTTTACGTTTTTAAAGGATTCTGAAGAAAATATATAGATGTATATGTTTTGCTGAATAATAAATGTACAAAGTAATAACGACCTAGCTATGAATGGCACATATGTGCTCGCCCACATCCATCCATTAGATTTTGTTCTAGTGCACTTCTCTTGTTTTATGAAGCATATAATATTCATCTGCTCATAAACACGTCTTCCAGGTGTCAACTTTTTACCGCTATATTTTCTACTAAAATGCAGTCATAATATTTAATAAATCCATGAGTTATTATCAAATGATTTTTTCAGTACAAATCCATTTGTGTAGTTTTTATGTTTCCAAGAGATATTTTGAAATATATTGATGGCCAAAGTTCCAAAAGTTTGAAGGGGTCTTATTCAAGGCATCGATCATGCATATATATAACGCGTATATATAGCTATATATCTTTAATGTGCACTAGTCACAAAAGTTCTAGTCAACAGACTCTGATCCACCTTCAAGTTATGCGTCGCGTTACACTAACCATGCTAATTTTGAAGTTCGTTCTTAATATGGTTTTGCATCGATCGAATTCGTTTCCTACTACCTTCATATATAATTTTACGTCTTGAATCTAATTTTTTTGTTGTGATGTCCATAGAATTTGGAATGGCGAGGATGAAAATGCCAAGGATAAAACACCAGGCAACGATACCTATGGAAAGCTTCATGAATATATTCAGTTGCTTGCCACTCTTGCTGCAACCATCGCTTACCTAGCAGGACTAGATCCACCTGGTGGCGTCTGGGCAAACAGCGCGGAGGGCCACAGTGTGGGAGACCCCATTCTCCTAACAACGCACCCTGCGCGGTACAAGGTCTTCTTCTATTTCAACTCGGTGGCGTTCGTAGCATCCCTCGTCATCGTGGTGATGTTGCAGAAAACAAGTCTAGTGAGGAGTGGCCACGCGCTGCTGGCGGCCTTGATACTGGATTTCTTTGGCCTCATAGGTGCGTACGCCGCCGGGAGCTAGCTGCAGGGACACCAGCACGACCATCTACACTGTGGGCATTGCCGGTGCCGTCCTCATCTACGTGGTGATCCACATCGTCTTCTTCACGCTAGACAACGAGAGAAACAATGAAGATGAGCTGGAGAGGAAGCGCGAGCTGCTGATGCTTCTTGCGGTCTTGGCTGCGACGCTCGCCTACCAGGCCGGCTTGACCCCGCCGGGTGGCCTGTGGGAGGATGATGACAAGTTTGGGCACCACCGTGCGGGCTTCCCGGTCCTCCAGGACAAGTATCCTCGCCGTTACAAGGCCTTCTTCTACTGCAACGCGGCGAGCTTCATGGCATCCGTGGCGCTCATCATCCTCCTCCTGAACAAGAATATGTATAAGCCGGGCATACGGTGCTATGCGCTGTATGTATGCATGGTGGCCGGCATGTTCGGCCTCATCGGTGCCTACGCTGCTGGAAGCTCCCTGCATCGACGAACCTCCGTCGTATTCCTAGTGTTGGTTGCTGCAGGTTTTGGCATTGTAATCTTGTTGGCAATCCTTCGCTATGTTCAGCACCGGAAAAAACAGGAGCGCTCAAACAAGGATAAAAAGGACCAGCAGTCATCAAACAAGGATAAAGACAAGGACGACGACGTGGAAAGACAAGATAAAAATCAAGATGTGGACTCCTCAAACAAGCTGGTTAATAAAGACAAGGACGGCGTGGAAGATAAAGCTAAAATAAAACAAGATGAGCCCTCCTCAAACAAGGATGCTGATCACATGGCTTACTACCTGATGCTGGTAGGCATACTGGCTGCAAGCATCACCTACCTGACGGGCCTAAAACCACCTGGTGGCATGTGGAGGGAGGACGGCGATGGGCACTCTGCTGGCAACCCAGTCCTCTACGACATCAACAAGCGGCGGTACAATGTTTTCTTCTACAGCAACTCTGCTTCCTTCGTGGCTTCCATCATCGTCATCGCCTTGATACTTTCACGGATGATGCTGCCGGCGGCGGACAACATCATCACGCGTCTTCGGCGGGTGCACACAGCCATTGTGCTGGACGTGCTCGCCCTCCTGGTAGCCTACGCCGCAGGCAGTTCTCGGGAGTCTCGCAGATCCTGGAAGGTCATCATGCTCTTCCCCATTGAGGTCCTTGTTGTGCTTCTCTTCTGCTTCATCTCCATTATAAGAAAAGCCTATTTCTTGAAACAAGAAGCCTCACCCAGTCAGACACAGACTACTCCAAAGACATAAGGGTGGTCCATTGTTGTCGGATCAATGTCTGATATGACATGATTTTATATACGAATTACCAGTCCACATTATTTTTTTTCAAACAATAGTCACTACTCTACTACCTAAATAAAAGTCGTGACTCGTGACATGATCTTTTGTTTTCCTTCAGCTCTTCTGCATAAGGAGAATCCATTATGTGTGTGTTAAGATTTCGAATTAATTATTTGTTTCCTCCTCTTTGTATGTAATTCTTTATGTTTCTCTGAAACTTATTGTGACATTTGGTCACTCTAAAGTCGTGACCAAACATCACAATTCAAGTTTATTGATTCTCTTTATATATGTTTCTGTTTGTACTTATGGATTCATTCTCTACCTCCGTCGTCCATCAAGTAAGGTGCCAGCGCAATTCTTCGATTGCAATGCTGTAAGCTTCAATGGCATCTATGGCCCTCATCGTCCTTCTTCTCAACATAAATCTGTATATGGGCCACACATAAAGTGCTACCCACTCTTTATCTGCATGGTCGTGGGAAGGTTCAGCCACATTGGTGCCTATGCGCTGTTCGAAAGCTCCCTGCATGATAGCTGGGATTTCTGCTCCTGTTTATTGAAGAAGGGCATTCGTATATCATAAGGATATTGATGTGCTTAACTTAGTTCAATGGCGCAAAAGGAACTAAAAATTGTAAGGGGTAGAGTTATTTTTTCAATACCAACTAACAACTGTTGTGTAACTGTAATGGCACACAAGGGACTACAAAATCTAAGGGTAGAGTTATTGTTTAATACCAACTAACAAAGCAATTTTACTGTCATGTAATTATAATGGCACAAAGGGATGATGGATTGCATTGAAGGGAAACTATATTTTTAGATGGCACATAACGGATTCTTGTAGCTTTCAATGGCACTGAAGGAATTTGATCATGGGAAGGGAACGGCGGATGAACTGACACTACTAGAAATGCAACTTATGCCAACAGGGAAACGCAATGGCCAACGGGTAGCTAGGGATAATATAAATGGCCAACGGTTAATGTATCACCGATAGTTACAAGTCAACCCGTTGCCCTTTGTATGAAATAGCCTACGGTACGAAGTATAGCCGACGGTTAGATGTTGACCAGTCAGGCACTGCATCAGATAGATGATGGGGCAAAGTATTTCCAACCGTCTTAATGTGACACAAGGCAAATGAACATGATAGCCAACAGTTATACAATTACCAGGCTATTCATGAACTATAGCTGATGGCTAGTTAAGTTGTTGATCGGTCAGCTTTTGTACTAAATGTCCGATAGTTTAATTCTTTTCCCAATACTATCACGTAACTCATAGTGACTAGAAGGGATGGTCAACGGGTCCAATATGTATTAACATTGACTATTTTTTTTATTTTTTATAATGAGAAATGTATTGGTATATGAGAGGAGTCATGAGACATGGCTTCTCAATGGTGATAACAACACTGACTATTTTCATAAATGTGCTAATGGTAAAAGGAAAAGAAAAAAATATTCTGAGTCTTTTGGCAAGGTGGTGGTCCTATAAAGAAGTATCATCTGATCAGGTGGGAAAAGATTTGTAAAAGCAAAAAGAAAGGTAAAAACTTGAGGAAAATTAATAGTAGCTTGTTGCATAAGTGGTGGTGGAAATTAGAGAGGGAGAATGGTTTATGGCAGGAAATCATTAGATACAAATATATATATGAGGAATAGTTCAATTCACGAGGTGAGTCATAAAGTGAATGATTCCCCTGTGTGGTATGACTTACTCAAAATAAAGGATATATATTTGCAGGGAAGAAGTATTACTGTCAAAGATGGCAGGAATACTAGATTCTGGCTAGATCCTTGGCTCTATACTGAGCCTTTATGTAAGGTAGCACCAATTCTCTTTGAGCTAAGTGACATAATAAGGATGTAACTGAAGCTCAGGTTAAAAGTGGTGAAATTTGTGTTGTGTTTAGAAGATGGCGTGGCCCATGTAATTAGTGAAATTAATTCTTATTATAAAGGGTATATGTGTGATGGTTGCTAGACTTAAAGAATAAGAATTATGGGTTGAGATACCCTCTCCTCTCTCTTCAAATAAAATTAGTGTGTGCATTAAGATCCAAAGGTCAATTGCTACAGCATATACTAAATAAATGTGTGTTACACGCATGCATGAATATGTGTTAAAAGGACTCATGCGGTGCTTTATAATAGTGCCTATTAATATTACTTAATTAGTCACCATGTACTAATGTTCATGCACATTGGTTACTAATTAAGTTATAGTGGGTAGAAGCTTAATGAACATATTCATGTTGTGCTACCGTTGCTTTATGCATACATGCAACATATAATTGACCATGTAAACATGGCGTAAAGTCATGGCTGGAGGGTGTATAAATAGATGGATCCATGAAAGTTCTAGAAGTCCCAACATAGAAGGATATAGCCTCAAGGAAAGGAAGAACACACATGAGAGTATAATAGCTAGTTCTCCTATCATCATGAGAGCAAATAAGGTAAGAACGAAGAGAGGAAAAAAAATTTCAGGATGCAAGGAGCAAACATGGCGCAAGGTAGGTTTGTGGTGTTTAGCACATGAATGGTCTATTTGTGCTACGCACATATAAAACATGTATATTTTGGTTAAATCAACTTGTGCTAATATGATTCTTTGAGCTTCCATGAACTGTTTTAGCTTCATCATGTTTGTTACATGATCATGAATGGGAAGCGACCAATTGAACTTCCTGGTCGTCAACTCATCCATGAGACTCCCCACAACAGACTTGTCAGTAATGTCTGAGTGGGAGTGTTCTTTAAGCTTCTCCATGAATTCTTTGCATCTATGGCTTGACATTTTCAGCCATTGTCAATTTCATCAAGCTTAAAGACAACCTATTCTACCATTCCCAATTACCATACTTTCTTCTGTAATGGCTGCAGGCTTTTCAAGAACAAGTGCTACATCCAAATCCATAGCACCTAAATGGATCTGAAGCTAAAACAGTTCGTGAGCTTAAAGAATCATATTAGCACATATTGATTTAACCAAAATAAAACATCTTTACATATGCGCATAGCACAAATAGACTGTTCATGTGCTAAACAACACAAACCCACCTTGCGCCATGTTTGCTCATTGCATCTTGGAAATATTTCTCTCCCCTTTTCCTTCTTACCTTCCTTGTTCTCTTGATGATAAAAGAACTATTATACTTTCATGTGTGTTATGCGTAATCTTTTCTCTAACTTGGAGAAAAATTGGGGCGATGTGGTAGATTTTCAACTTATTAATGAAACTGATGTTGTCTTTTGGAAATTGGAAAATAATAGCAAATTTTCTGTTAAGACAGTGTATATTGGCCTAACTAGAAATAATGCTGGTCTTTACCATAAAAGAAATTGGAAAGGTAAAATTCCAGCAAAGACTAAAATCTTCATGTGGATGATGATTGTCAGAAGAATTAGCTCCGGCAATTCCTAGCAGCTATTCGCATAAGATGAATCAGATGGTAGCATACAAGACACAGGGATTATACTGGATGAGGCACGTGGTGCCCTACGTCCAGTTTGAAGGTGGATCTCTCTGTATTCGTATGCTCGGTTACAGAGGCTGCTGCGTGTAGCTATGCGCTAGAATGTAGAAGATGGGATCTCGATCAGGAGGCCCTTACCCTTTCTTATGTAGTGCGAGGGGTAGGGTTACAATAGATTTGATCGGCTAACAGATTGGCTTCCTAGTTTATTACATAGAATGCGCAACAGAATGATTCCATCCTACGCCTGGATATGACAGCACCGGATATCCTCAGAATGACTTGATCTCCAAGTTGGTGGATTCGCTTGACCTTCATGGGCCTCATCCCTCATCGTCTTCGGCCCGGTAGACAGGCATGGATCGGGTATACGAGCGGTGAAGGTACCCTGAGCCCATATATACAACAGTGGCCCCTATAGGACTTAATGACAACCTAGTGGAATAGCTTCGTCCGCCAGGGCTGCAAACCCTTGTAATCCTCGGGTACCGTAGGTCCCGATTAGTATTCCTCGAGTGGCGAGGCCTTCAAATTGATGGTGTTAGCCGTCCTCGAGTATCGAGGTGGCTTTACATGCTCTGCTCCGTTGCTGAGATCACCTCTCGGGTGCCGAGAGTTATTCGGGTGAAGGCATCTTGCGCACAGGGACTCTGGTATCCCTGACGCCCGAATGTACACGTAGGTCCTGTACACCATGTGTCATTAAGTCCTGCCTTGAAGATAAGCGGCATGTTCGCTGGTTGGTTTCTGGGCTGGTTTGGGCTGACTGGTGCTGATTTGTTGTGAGAGAAAAACGCTGTTGGCTGACTGGTTTGGGCTGGCTGAAACCAACAAGCGAACAGGCTGAAGGATAGACGGGACAGGGGATCTGAGCTGCCTTGTTCCTGCCACCTGCACTGCTGCGCTGATGACCCACCGGGGTTGCTGCGTTGGTAGCCTGGCGACGAAAAGCTCGGGCCACTCCTGAATCGACCTTTGTCCTGAACTGCTTGTCAAAAAGGAAGAGGTAACAGAGTTTTGATAGAAAAGGAAATTGTTGTATGGAAATACACTGCTGTTACTTAACATTTGACTCGGTGCGAGCCTTTTTTCCCACTGAGCCAAATACTTTTCGTTTCTTTGGGCTCTCCTGCTCTGGTGAGGCCTCTGGTCAACACAAGTATATCGACTAAGGGTATAGTATAGGGCGGTGCCCGTTATACTTGGAAGCCCACGAAATTGAGAGTCCCAGGTTAGGATCCACCGAGGCGAATGACGAACGCGTGAGCAACTAGAGGCATTGGCGCATGTTATTCTTTGAGCCAGTAACGGGTAGAACGAGGGAACGCCCGCTGTCTTAGTATAGGACACGGCAGGATAAACCTGGCCATCATGGGCATGTCATTAAACTCTTTTTCCATATTCAGGAGCTCGTACTTCGGTCCAAACTTAATCAATCATTTTTCCGGTTTCTTCAAGGGGCATGCCTCCTCTGAGATTATGTACTTCGAGCTCATTCGAATATTCGAGGGATTTGCGTGACACTTGGTGTCAGAGGTTGTAGAGCCATACCAGTGGCTCTCCCGAATTTCCCCTGACTCTGTTGATCATTGGGTTGGTAAAAATTACCGCTCGCACCAATTGAAGGGTGTAAACTGGGCCAGGTTCCTAGCCCAAGTATTGGATCGCCCGAGTGCACCAGCTTAGCGTGAGGGTTCGTCAAATTTGGGGCGACTGGGTCCCACTGCCCCCGCGGTTATGCGGGTGGGTTTCTTACCGGCGAAGTCGGAACGTCAGCGTTGGCGGTTCGTCTCCCCATGCATGGTTCTACTTGGAAAGCGTGTGCTGCCGAGATCGTGGGACGTGGCCTCGCCTTGAGGGTGTGTTTAGTTGGGGAGGTGAAAATTTTTTGGTGTCACATCGGATGTGTCGGAAGGATGTTAGGAGGGGTTTTTGGATACTAATAAAAAAACAAATTACAGAACCCATCCGGAAACTGCGAGACGAATCTAATGATACTAAGTAATCGGTCATTAGCACATGTGAGTTACTGTAGCACTTAAGGCTTTTCATGTACTAATTAGGCTTAAAAGATTCGTCTCGCGATTTTGCCGAGGACTGTGCAATTAGTTTTTTTCGTCTACATTTAATACTCAGGTGTCCCAGCATTCTCTTTTACTGTAGAAGGCAAAAAAAAAAAAACAATTAAACACGCCCTAACTGTCGTTGTCATCCGGTGCAGCCGCAGGGAAGTCGATCGGCCGCGTTGCCTTTCCTGTTATAAAAGCAGAGGAAGCGAAAGGGTAAGTACGATTACATTTTCGTTCTCTGTCAGGCTCACCTTCCCCATGCTATCTCTCTCACCCCGGCACCCCTTCTTTTAGATCCAATCTAATGGCAAATGGGAAGCGACCGAGAGAGGAGTCGTCCAAGAGGAGAGAGTCGAGGGGTCTTCCTCGCCTCCGCCCTGCGCTGCTGGAGTTCGGGTAAGCGCGGGTTTTGTCGTCCTCTGATTCTTCTCGTAGGCCCTTTCTCTCCGATCAGGCGGGTCCTTCATCACTGCGTCCAACCGGGCTCCGATCGCCGCGCTCAGCGGGCTCCTCTTCCTTCAACTCGTCCAGCGACGCGGAGCGTGCTTTGATAAGGGAGCTGGATGCCCCCGCCAAGCCACCGTGGAAGAGGATCAGGAGGTGGACCGGCTTCGGTTGTGTCTTCCAGCCATGAAGGTGGCACTTGCCACAGCCCAGCGAGAGACGGTTGCGGCTGAGGCGGCGGCTGCTGAAGCTCAAGCGCAACTCATCGGTAAGCATTGGCATGATCTTGCTCCTCTGCTTCGTGTGACGGCAGACATTAGTGTGGGGTTTTCTTGTTCTCCTTTCAGCCGTCCGGGAGCAGTTATCCACCACGCGCGGGCGAGGTGGTGGAATTACGCCTGGTCAACGACGACATGGCCAAGTAGACGGTGGAAGCAATGCGCAACCGTCGTGAAGCTGAGGCCGACTCCCGTGCCGCGGCGCATCTAGCGGGTGCCCACCGCGACCGACGCGAGGCGCTCTTTGGGGCGGCGCTTGTTGCTGTTAACGTGGAATCCCCTGTGGGTGCGAACCTCGAGCAGCGCCTCCACGCCTTGCTGACACGGCTCGCGGAAGTGGTTCGCCATGGCATTCGTCATGGTGTCGCCACTGCTCTGACCACCGCCCGGCTCTGAACCAGCGAGGGCTGGAGGCTTTGGCTCAAGGAGGAAGAAGGCTGATAGTGGGATGGTGAGCGTGGGGTGGTGAAAAGGGCTGGCTTGGCCTTTTGTAGAGGGCCGGGGCTGAGGCTTGTCCGAGAAGCTTGACTAGCTTGACTAGGGTCTAAGGAAGGAGAAGTGGGGATGGGTCCCACTGTATAGTGCGATGATGTTGAAGTGGTGTGACCAGGTGATGGGATGCGGTGACACGGGGTGCTGTGCGATCGGTGGTCTTTCATCGAAATGCAGGGTTCATTCATATGAGGCCCCGTTTAGGCCCCGTTTAGTTCCCAAAAAATTTTGTATAGTACCCGTCACATTAAATTTTGTGGCACATGCATGGAGTACTAAATATAGACGAAAAAAAAACTAATTGCACAGTTGGATGAGAAATCGCGAGACGAAACTTTTGAACCTAATTAATCCATAATTAGACACTAATTACCAAATAAAAACGAAAGAGCTACAGTACCCAAAAAAATTTGGATCTAAACACACCCTTAGTTCCACCCAAAAGCCAAAAATTTTTGCATAGTAACCGTCACATCGAATCTTGCGGCACATGCATGGAGTACTAAATGTAGACGAAAAAAAAAACTAATTACACAGTTAGTCGAAAAATCGTGAGACGAATCTTTTAAGCCTAAATAGTCCATAATTGGACAATTTTTACCAAATACAAACGAAAGTGCTACAGTATCCCAAAGCCAAAAATTTTCGGAACTAAACACGCCCTGAATCCGGGAAAAGGGGTGACCTGAGAGGGGCTTTGCTTCCTTAGCTTGCAGGGGTATTGACCGTGACATGTTTCTCTTTCTTCTTTTCCTTTCTTATGGTTTTGAGCCAGGAAATTCTCAGAAATATCTCTGGTGCCAACGAAATTCCTAGGATTTTCATTCTTCTTCATGGATAACTCAGGGCTTTTTGTAGGGTAGCGGGTGCATTACAAGGATATACAATATTATCATAGCCACCAGATGGGGGATTAGGATGGCAAAGATGGTGATGATGAGTTCTTCTTCTTCTAGGCACATCTTCAGAGTATCAATGTCTTGCTTCTGTCAATGTATTCCAACTTCTTCTTGATGTTTTCTTTGGCAATCTTCAGCTTGTAGCACTCACTTCTGGCTTCTTCTTGAATTCTTGAACCGGATCGACACTTGAATGGGGGTTTATGCGGGTGTTTAATGCTGAGTGTGGGTGTCTTGTTGATTTGGGCAGCCGGGGAGGAGCGTTTTATAGGCAATGGATGGTGGGGTTAAGGGGGTGAGTGCTCGCCATTATTGGCGGCATCGAGCGGCATTGGGGCTGAGGGAATCGGGTTCATGGGGGACAGCAGCAGCGACATTGGGGGCGGTGGAGGTGACAGCACAAGTGACGTCATGGGGCGGTGGTGCGCGGTGATGCGGCGTGTAGTGGTGGTGGTGGTGCAGGGAATGACAGCGGCGCTGTGCGGGGAACGGTACTCGCATACGAAGGGGCGCGGGTGCGCGACTGCGTGCGCGGCGTCCGCGGCTGTTGCATGCGGCCAGCTGTGCATTTTTTTTGGGTCGCACGGGTGTGGTTGTCTCGGGTAGCTGTTGATTTCCTTCTTGTCTCTATCCTCTGATGGTTTCTATCTTCAATTATCTTAGGTGGTGGTCTTCCTTTTTCTAAGAGTCTATGCTACGTAGAATGGGGTGGGAGGGAAGAGCATGAGACGAGGGAAGAGGTCTAATTCTAATAGCACGAGGTGAGAAAAATGGGGGACCTAAGTTTGACCACTCGTCTTATTTAAAAAATTTGTGTAAATATAGTCAAATTTAAGTCATT